>NC_133138.1:11254885-11488420 GCF_048418815.1 Hemitrygon akajei
AAATGGGCTTGAAGGGTACAAGATAAATAGATGTGAATGGAAACCAGGATGTTATTCAAACAACTTGTGCAGTAATTGCACAGGCAACTCCAGCACTATATTGTCTGTTAAACTGTGCCTTCACATTTTGTTGTCCCTTACTTGCCCAATGCCACATCCTAATGGGCAATGCTGGGTCTGGTCTCCTATCAACTAGTATTTCAAAGCTGCACAAAGCACAGCAAACCATCATTGCCTTTGAGATTCGAGATCCACAGTAGGGTTGCAAAATTGATTCTGCAGCTGTGAAGTAATGTTTCAGCACATCTCGAGCTGTTCAATACAAATTCTAGTTGTGGTATTAGCACATGAATTCAGCTGATAATTCAGGATTCAAGACAGCACAACCTGCAATCCAGGCAGAACTTACCCAGGTCCCAATCCTGCCGAGATTTACTGTTATTAGTTAAAGGTATTAAGGATGCTTCTCATAAGCATTAACTCACTCAAAGATTCCTATGACCATGTGGATTTTTCTTTTTAGGTAGATAATGAAATACGCCTGATTTGGCAAATCAACTTTACTGCATCTTAGTAAAAGCTCTAATTTATTTATTAGTTGTTTCCTTTCTCTCAGATAGATTGTAAGACCCTACAAATTATTTGATACATGTTTTCTGCAGCTTCAAATTGCTGAGTGAACAGTCAAATGCATGTTATTAATGAAAAATTTAATGCCACCAGATGCTACTAAGTTTTATACAATGACTGAGAGCCACACGAGCCAACTTATGACAGTTAACCTAGATGTGCAGAACTATAAATATGGATCCAGTGATAAAAGAAGAAAAAATAATAAAGGACAAAAAGTCATTATGTCCAAGATGGAAAGTCATTATGAATGAGTTGTTCTTAATCTGTCACAAAAGTCCCCTTCCAAAGCCAAAAGGGTTCCATTGGAACCTTCAGAAACGAAGAACTGAAGCAAACAGAATTGTTACAATCAGTTTCTTTGAAACAAGATAGTTGGAGAAAAAGATCAGCATGTAAAAGCCTTGCAACAGCAAAAGGAAACAAATTAGATAAAGCAAAACAGCATGTCTATAAAATCTTTAATCTTACAAAAAATCTGATGTATGTTTGGGAAGCCAAATTATCCAGAAAGAAAGTATCTAAAAAACAAAAGGGATCAGTTATTAAGCCTATCATCAGATTGCCACACAGAAAGAGACAACTACACTACAGACTAACTGCATAATCTTCAAAATTACTCGGGTATATTAGGAATGATGAGTTCCGTGACTTGTAATCTGATTTAGTAATATAATACAAAATTGATTCTCAAAAATTGAATATAAATTAATGGAATACTAAAAGCAATTAACTAAAGGACCCTTAACAGTGTTGATGAGCAGAAAGATCTTGGGGTCCAAATTCATAGCTTCCTGAAAATGGCTACACAGGTTGACAGGGTGGTTAAGGAGGAATATTTAGCCAAGGCAGGAAGTTATATTGCATTCTTAGGAAACTCTAGGTTGCATCTGGAGTACTGCATACAATTCTAACCACCCCATTGTGGGAAGGATGTTGAGGCTTTGGAGAGGGTGCAAAAGAGGTTTACCACAATGCTGGCTGGATTAGAGGGCAGGGCATGTGCTATAAAAGAGAGGCTGGATAAACTTGGTTTGTATTCTCTAGAGAGGCAAATATCCATCTTTCTGGCAACCTGAAGTTCCGCAATTGCTCAGCAAAGCTACTTCCAACTATTCTGGGTAAAAACGTTGTAGCATATGTTACTGTACAACATATCCAACAGAATAAAAGAAAATGTGACATAATGTAATCTGGAAGGACTAATAAGGCTAAGTCATAAACTCTGAATGGTAGGACACCTGGAAGTATTGAGAACCGAAGTTCCTTGGAATATGATTTCAAGGATCCATGACACTGGTAGTGCAATAGGGAAGCAGTAAACAATGCCTATGGAATACTTGCACTTGTTAGCCAGGGCATGGACTGTAACAGCAGCAGGTTACATACAATTTTATAAACAGAGTCCATCTCCGCAGGAGTACTGTGCATAGTTTCAGTCACTGGGCTGTAGGAAGAACATGATTGCAATGGAGAGGATGCAGAGGAGATTCACATTGAATAGGCTGTATTTGTTTTCCTTGGAATGGAGGCAGCCAGAGAGACTCATACTGAGGTATAGGAAATTATGAGGGACACAGATAAGGTAGTTATAAGAAACTCTTCCCCAGAGCAGAGAGAACAGTTTTAGGGTAAGAGAGAGGAGGTTAGAGGGAATGTGAATAAGAACATTTTCTTTCTTGAAGATGATGGCTGGAACCTGGATCATGCTGATGAATGGGGTGGTGGAGCAGAGACTCTCACAAAATTTGTATGTGTAATAAAATCCTTCAATTGAAATGGGTTACAAAACAATGGACTAAGTTCCAGATAAATTAAATTATTATACATCAGGTACTTGATGGTATGAACAGGATGGTGTGAAAGGTCTGCTTTAGAACTCAATTACTTCAGAGGGAAAATTACCTATAATCCACTGAATGGAAATTCAATTATACAACAACTCTATAGGAGAAATCTGATAATGAATTTACTGAAGGCACTGGCAAATGTTGGTGCATGGCAAAAATGTCCAAAATTCACCTGTATTAAACACAGCAGATTGTACAATCATGAAGGACAATCTTAATTATTCCTAATCAGCAATGATTTTACTGCAAATGAAACATTCAATATCCTAATAAAACTTAGCTGATCTGAAAGACCAATTTTTGAACTTGAAACTCATTTTGGATTATAATATTACCTGTAACAAAAGAGGCAGTCTCACTTACTATAGCCGCCCTCATTGACTTCTCTCATTTAAAAGATCAGAATCCTGCTCTTACCACAAGATACTAATGATTTAGTGGAGTAAAATTTCAGCTCTTTGACTTGAAATTCACCTAACCAAGTGTAAAAGGCAAATATTTTCCAAGGAAAAGATGTAGGAAACCTTTGTTCAACAATTGCTAGGTAAAGATTGCTTCTCAAATGGAAAGCATGCAAGCTAGCATGCTACTAATTATTAGCAACAGTCAGAAAGTGCCTGTCACCATAAAGAAACTTCCATAACATTTTAACATTTGAGAACAGGTAAATAAGGTACTCTCAAACATTTATTTCTCAAGTAAATCAGTGGATTTCGGTTAATTGAGCCCATCGGTTAATTAGGGCAGTCGCTTCTTTAGAACAGCCCTTAAAGAACAAAAATTGAGTAATTAGCTGGGATTCCTTTTGTTTATTTGGGACACTATGTTGCTTGATTGGAACAGGAGACAGTTGCCAAACAATTTCTAACTAGTGTCAGTAACATGCACTTGCAAGGCCGTAAGAAATTACACCATGCTCAGAGTGAAAAGTTTTACAAATAGCATCAGTTGCACATGTTGGTGGTCAAAAAGCAGTGACTTTCATCACAATAGTTGGCGAGAAATAAACAGCAAGACAATAACCGGAACTGTTTTGCTCAGTGACGTTCAAGTTTTCAGGCTTGGAGAGTTCAATGTTCAAAGAAGTTTGGATAGATACATAGATAGTAGGTGTATGGAGGGCTATGATCCCAGTGTAGGTCGGTGGAAGTAGGCAGTTTAGAAGGTTTCAGCATAGACTAGATGGGCTGAAGGGCCTATTTCTGTGCTGTACTTCTCTATGACTCTATGCCAGAAGCAGCTGGGAGTGAAAATAAAACAATTTCACTACTTCAACAAGTTACATACCATGAAGAATTTGGAGGCATTAACAATCATCTTGAATATTACAATGAAAATGAAGATTTGGAGGATGTAATTGTCAAAGGCAATAATGTTGAAGGCAGTCCATTATCTACACTAGATGTCAGTATTGAATTTGTTCATTTACAGTCAATCAAAAACAGTTTTATAGTACTGTAATAGTACTAATAGTGTTCTAATTTGTTCTGTTTTTCATTTAAATACATAACTGTTACTCAGCTAAACTGTAGTAACATTTTTAACCATTTCCCCGAAACCAGCTAATTGGGGTAGCCGCTTAATTGGGCCAAAATGTACTGGTCCCGATGTGCCCCAATTATGCGGAATCCACTATATTTGTAATCTTGCGTCAGTTTCTAAAATGCTTAATGGAATTATTTTCTTCTAACATCATAGATTATATTTATAACCTGTTCTATGTATGTGGAAATGAGGTTTACATAGTCCAAAAACTGCAAGCTCTGGTGGTGCAACCAACATTGGACTGCCATCCATTGAGCATTGAAATAAGCTTGAAATCTTAGTTTCACATCAATCCATAATCAGTTCTCAGTTGCTTCACAAGGTGGATCTTGGTACAGCATGTGATCGAAGGATAGAAGGAAGGATAATGTGCAAGGAGGAAAACTAATAATGCACTCCTTTTCTATAAATCTAAAATACTACTAACCAGATTATATAAATAGCACTGAGGAAGAATACAATGTAATAAATCAGACATTTGAGAAATAAATGTACACCGGGCAATGAATTTTAATACAGAAATATGAACTGATTCACTTTAAATCAAGAACACAGAAAGAAATATTCTATATTGGACAGAAAAGCAAAGGAATCCAGAAGTACTGATGAACATTGCAAGCTCTGCACCACAAGCCACCAAAAGTTAACAAAGCACCAGGATTCATCTCTTAGCTGTACAGAATTCAGAAGTATGATACCAACCATATCAGTTCTACTGTGTATAATTCTTTGACTGTACTTTAAAATGTACATAATACAGTAAAACTCCAATAATCTGCTATCTGGCCATTTGGAAATCTCTAAAGTTTGGCAGCTGGTTCATTAAGTGCCATTTCTTGTGCTCCCTTTAGACTCCCCAGGTTCACTGGAATATTTATGTTAATGTGCAGCATCCAGTTGTTAATTAAAAGGTTTTCATGATTTTATCTGTACTTTTATTTAGAGATACAGCGTGATAACAAGCCACACCACCCAATTACACTTACGTGACCAAGTAACCTACTAACCCATAGATCTTTGGAACGGGGGGGGGGAGAACTGGAGCAAGCGAAGACTACCCATGCAATCACAGGGAGAACACACAAATTACTTACAGACAATTGTGGAAATTAAACCTGGGTCGCTGACACTGTAAAGTGCTACATTAACAGCTACTCTCTTGCATCACTAATTAAACATGTATCAATAACATCCAGTAGTGCAGAAAATATGCCACTTCTGCAATACCAAGTTCTTGATCATGCTGCATTATTGACATTTTATTGTAGAACTGAAGAATGAATGGAGAGAGATACGCAAGCACGGCACCAAAATAAAGTTACCAAAATGGCCAAACTCCAACAGTGCTGCAACTCTTAGTATTTTGGTACTGAAAGATCTGTTATGAGAGTTTCTCAATGTCAGATTGTTGGAGTTTTGCTGTACCAGGAAATACAAAAGTTACAGAATCATACAACACAGAAATGGGTCCTTTGATTCACCTCAAATGCACTGTTCCATTTTCCCTCTTGCATCCCCATTAATGCCTTCTTCTCTGATTCTACATTGGGGACAATTTACGACTTTGCCAATTATTCTACCAACCACCAGGTCTTTAGCAATGTGCTAGGAAACCAGAGGACCCACTCACCTCAGAGTCCAAATTTCACAAAGATTTCACCTACAGTCAGAATCTAACTTGGATCCCTGGAACTGCTAGGCAACAGCATTAACCAGTAGACCACAAGTCATCAACCCGTCAAAAGGATGGGAAAGGGCTTGTTTAGGAAAAGAAGGATTAATCAGAGTATACAAGGAAGAGAATGTTTCCATGTGGAAGAATACAAAACCAAGACAATTATTAAAAATAACTACTGGAAAAGGAAGATGACACATTTGTATATTATAGACAGTTAGAACGTGGAACTTGTTATCACAAGAAATGGCTGTGGCAAACAGCTTTGATACTTTCACAACAGAATTTGAGTGCCTGAGGAAAAAAATAGAAAATGAACTGAAAGATTGATAAGATAGAGAGAATGAAAAGGTATATCAAAAAGAAATATTAGATTGGTTGGGTCAACCAATATATTCTAAAAATACATCCAGCACACAATTAAGGAGAAGAAGAACCAGGAGCAGATAGTCAGCAGAGATTAAGGTCACTCTAAAATGTACTTTAGGTTGCCAATGCTTATATTGATTTTTTTTAATTCAGATGCCAATGCTTAGATTGATTTTTTTTTATTCAGAGACAGAAATTACAAAAATGCATTAAAAAATAGAAACTGTAGAGTATCAATGAAGCAGAACGACTGACAATGCATTCACAAGATCACATCCTTGTGTGTGAAAGGGAGGCCAAGAGCACAATCAGGCATGCAAAGCAACTAAACGAAATGTAAACACACACTTGTTTTTCTTCTGTCATACAAGCACGTGCATCTTGGCATCTTAAGAGTTAGCAATACATAAAATGCTATCATCTTATAGGAATAATTAATGGATGATCAAAAGCCCTTTTTTTTGGGAACTTGAACCAAACATTGTAATTTTGTTATTTTACAAAAAGTTATGAACCTCATTTCCACAGGTACAAGTTCATGCTCAGCCAATGCACATTGACACACAGAGTCCAGAACCCAGAAACACTATGCAAACCTGCAAAGAAAGAAGCGCTCCGGATCAGGCGGAGCGGTGCTGGCTCAGAAACACCTGGTGCCCGCCTAGGGCTGCAAAGCTGCGAAAAACCTATGGAGCAAAAGGGTAACAAAAATAGAAAAAAAAACACAAGACAGAAGTATGGGATTAGTAAAGCCATCAGACAGAAGTTAGATAACAACAAGGACTTCCTTTTGAAACCAAAAAGCCAGAATTTTCATAAAACTGAAGCTTAGAATGAATTCTGGGCAAAAACTTATTTTACATGTACATACACAAATATTAACAGACACTTGCCTTCATCGCTCGATAGTCAAAAAAGCCAAAAACAAGTGATTTATCCACATTGCTGACAAAAAGAATCTTTCAAGAAATAAAATAACAAAACTGACAATAAAACAGTTAGTTTTTTCTCCTGTGAATTTCTGTCACATGGACCAAAAGTAAATACTGTGTGGGGGGGGGGGGGGGGGGGGAAGAATATACATCAATGACTGCTTCAAAAGTTGGTTCAATTGATACAGGGCACAGATATTATCTGGGATAGGGATGATACATTAATAACTTGTGAACAAAAACTTTGTGATGAATCTGAAATAACAAAAACAGCCATTGTCCCAACCTGACTTTTGAGGCTGTCACTACGGTACCAATGGAAAACAAAAATGAGACACAAAATCTCTTCACCGAGTTAAAATATTACATGAAGGCAATTTTTTTTAAGAAGTTCAATTTAATACTTCTAATGTTTTTACAATACTATGCCTATAATAAACAGCAAAATGAATATAGTCACTGGATTAATAAGAGAAACTGTGCAAGTTATCACTACTGTTTTTAGTCAACTATTCCCTTTAATAGAGTCAGTGGTACTAAATCTACAATTTAAAAAATCTTTCAGCAACATTAATGTGAATACCATACATCAATGATACCAGTTAACAGATGCAATCTTGCATACTATAATTTCCTTAATCTTGGCAATGCCAATGAGCAAATGGAGGCAGAAGAATGAAAAAGACATTTGCCAACATCAGTAAATTTCTCATTGTGGCAGAGAGAAAAATACAGAGAATGTACCTACCACAATCTCAAATGCTAAGGGAGGAAAGATGTGGCTGCAAAATTTAAAGCTAATGTTTTGTAATGTTCACAGTAAATTACTATTTCAGTAAATTGTGCTGCATAAGAACGTGCCGAGTCCTGCTCGGTGCTCTAGTTAATCACTAAAAGCAGCTGAGGTAAGGTATACCTTTGTAGGATTGGCCAGGGGAAAAAAAACATCAAGTCTTCAAAGTATATCAATTAATGAAAACCCCAAATCAGAACAGTAGCAGCTCGGGCCCCATTTGCAAGTAGGGGACTGCTGAAATTTAAACATCCAAGACTGTGCACTTAGCAGCATAAATAAAAATAGACAAACTTACACTTATAGTGTAACCATTCAGTATTTCGAAGTCAGGTAGGATATTGTCAGTGGGAAAGGTACTATGCAAAAAGTATTCTTGATTTTATTTTTTTAATATAAAAAAAAGGGGGATCTTATCTCAAAGCTGCCAGCTCAAGTTTAGAACATCTTCATTTCCAAGTTCAAAGTAAATTTTTTAATCCAAGTACATATACAACCCCGAGATTCATTTTCTTTCAGGCATTCACAGTTGATACAAAGAATCAATGGAAAAAAATGCATACACAAGACATAAATAATCAATGTGCAAAAGACAAACTGTGCAAATAAATATAATAATAAACAACAAACATGGAGAACATGCGATGAAGAGTCCTTGAATGTGAGCTTATAGGAACAGTTCAGCGTTTGGAGAGAGTGAAAGTGAGTGAAGTTATCCCTTCTGCTTCAAGACCTTGATGGTTGAGGGATAACAACTGCTCCCAAACCTGGTGGTATTGGTCTTGAGGCTCCTGTACCTACTTCCTGATGGCAGCAGCAAGAAGAGAACATGGCCTGGATGCTGTTTTCCCACAACACCACTGCTTATAGATGTGCTCAGTGGTGGGGAGGGCATTACTCGTGTGGACTGGGCTATATCCACTTCTTTTTGTAAATGAGAAAGCCAGTAAGCTTGACATCAGTGGTTGGGAGGATGCTGGAGGCCATTATTAAGAATAAGGTTTCAGGGTACTTGTTGGCAAATATGACAATGTCAGCATGATTTCCTCAAGGGGAAATCTTGCCCAACAAATCTGTTGAAATTCTTTGAGGAAATAACAAGCAAGATAGACAAAGGAGAATCAGTTGATGATGTTTACTTGTATTTTCAAAAGGCCTTTGACAAGGTGCCACACGAGGCTGCTTAACAAGAGTCCATGGTATTACAGGAAAGATACTAGCAAGGATAGACCATTGGCTAACTAGCAGGAGTCAAAGAGTGGGAAGAAAGGGGACCTTTTCTGAGTGGTGCTATGTAGTGGTTGGCATTGGGGCCACTTCTTTTCACGTTGTATCTCAACGACTTTGTCAATGGAATTGATGATTTTATGGCTAAGTTTGCAAATGATACAAAGACAGGCTAAGGTGCAACTAGTGTTGAGGAAGTAGGGGGTCTGCAGAAGGACATAAGACAGAATAGGAGAATGGGCAAGGAAGTGGCAGATGGAACATAGAGTAGAAGGTGTACAGTCACGCACTTTGGTAGAAGAAATAAAGGCACAGACTAATTTCTACAAAGAGAAACTACAAAAATCAGAAATACAAAGGGACTTTGCAGGATTCACTAAATGTTAACTTGTAGGTTGAGTTGGTGTGAGGCAGGCAAATGCAATGTTAACATTCTTTTTGAAAGGACTAGAGTAAGTGAGTAAGGATGTAATGCTGAGGCTTTATAAGGTATTGGTCAGATTGCATGTGGGAGTATTGTGAACAGTTTTCGGCCCCTTATCTAAAAGATATGCTGGCATTGGAGAGGGTACAGAGGAGGTTGATGAGAACGATCCTGGGAATAAATGGGTGAATATATGGGGAGAATTTGATGGCTCTGGCCCTGTACTCCCTGGAGTTTTGAAAAATGATGGAGTATCTCATTAAAACCTATTGAATATTGAAAGGTCTGGATAGAGTGGATATAGGGAGAGTGTTTCCTACAGTGGGTGAGTGGACCAAGAGGGCACAGCTTAGAAGGATGAACATTTAGTACAGAGATGAGGTGTAATATCTTTAGCCAGAGGGTAGTGAATCTGTGGAATTCATTGCCAGCAGTTGTGCAGGGCAAGTCATTAAGTATATTTGTAGCAGAGACTGTTATAGTGGATAGGTTCTTGATTAGTCAGGGAGTCAAAAGTTGCAGGGAAAAGGCAGGAAAATAGGATTGAGAGGGATAATAAATCAGCCATTATGGAATAGCAGAGCAGATTTGATAGACTGAATAGCCCAATTCTGCTCCTAGTTGGTCAAAGTTTAAGGTAACATGCCGGATCTTAGTCAACTCCTAAGAAAATAGAAGCGCTGCCGTACTTTCTTTGTAATGACACTTACATGCTGGGCCCAGGACAGATCCTCTAAGATGATAACACCAAGGAATTTAAAGTTGCTGACCCTCTCCATCACTGATCCCCTGATGAAGACTGGCTCATGAATCTCCAATTTCCTCCTCCTGGAGTCAATAATCAGCTTCTTGGCCTTGCTGACATTGAGTGAGATGCTGTTGTGGCACCACTCAGCCAGATTTTCAATCACCCTCTTATACGCACACAAGAAAGGTTTCAGCCCGAAACGTTAACTGTTAACTTTTCCATAGATGCTGTATGGCTTGCTGAGTTCTCCCAGCATTTTCTATGTACTGCCTATATGCACACGTTTGGTGGCACCATCTTTATGAGAAGTCCTCTCTCCATGGTGTTCAGGCTATGAAAACTGCCCCAGCTGCTGTGCCCTGTGCCTGGTAACATGATGAACTAATAATTGAGGCTTTGGGCCTACCTCAGGGTTCGGATTTGAGGACTCAATTTGGTTCACAATGTTGTTTTTTTGCTTTAATTGTTTGCACAATGTGTTTTTTGTAACTTTTCTCTTGCGCATCGGGTGCTGGTCTTTTTATTTTTTTTCTTATTGGGTTCTTTCAGGTTTCTTGCTTTGTGGCTACCTATGAGCAAACAAATCTCAAGGTTGTATAATTTACACATTCATTGATAATAAATGTACTTGAAACTTCTGAAAATGCTGATTCGTCACCACCTTTGATTCAGCCAACAGTGGTGCTGTCAGCAAATTTAAATATGGCAGTAGAGCTGTGCTTAGCCTCACAGTCCTAAGTATAAAGCGAGTAGAGCAGGGGGCTAAGTACACAGCCTTGTGATACACAAAATTTATACATGAATTTTGCTAATAGAGCTGATCAAAGGACATGCATGACCTTGCATTCATTTGATTGGATGCCAAGTGCCTAGATCAGATCCACAGACATCTTTAAACCTGACGAGGGGAGAGTGATCTGTAAGATTGACTCCTCCCTCCAAAGGAAGCATATGAAAGGATTAACAAGCTCAAAAGTGAAACTTACCTACAAGACTGTTCATCAGATTATTCTGATCTGAGCAAGGTTTTGATGTAGTAGTATCTTGGTTAATGAATTCAAGGCTGTCTTGTAACCTTAAAGTACAATTAAAATTCACATATAATTTTTTTGACAAGAAGACATCTCACACTAGGCAGAAAATATTCCCAAGATATTGACCAATACCCAATTTATTAAGCCAGAGGTTTCTACACAAAATTCATCTCAAACCACCTGCAATAATTCATTCATAAGCAAGTTTAAAAATAAAGCACAGAATAATGCTTCTTTAGTACTTGAACACAAGAAACTTCAGATGTTGGAATCTGGAGCAACTCAAGGATAGTTAGATAAACTTTAGCTCTGAAGGAACTCTCTGTCAGGCAGGATAAACGGAGAGAAATGGACAATCAATATGTTGGGTTGACACCCTTTATCTATACCGATCTAAAGGAAATAGCAAGTATATAATGGTGGTGGGAAGAGTGGAGGCTGATAGCCAAATGAGCGAGTGATTCAGTCTATCCTCCCACAAAACAAAATCATACTTGTTCCAGTTATTTGCCATTCATTACGAATGTTTAATTTAATTTTTAAAAATGTATGCTTTCTCTCCTTTCACAATTTACTACAGAGGGGGTTTATTGTGATTTGCTGCTAACCCAACTTGGTAACATCACAGTAATTGTACAGCAGAGATTCCTTGAATTAATGCCTGATAGCATCAAGAAAACTGTGACAAATGATCGCAATATCTTTGTTGGAAGCTTTCTGATAAGTCATTGGCCATTGTTCCCTTATCAGTTCTGGACAAAAAGTTTGGATTCCAATTTTATCTATTGTTTTCAAAAATGTACAGAAAAATACTTGTTAAAACCAAAATAAAGTAAATCCACTCATATCCAAATAAGACAAATAATTTTTGATAGTAATTATCGGTGGAATTTTATATTCATAATGATTGGAGAGTCATTTCTATTTTACAAAAATATCTATTCAGCAGATAAGAATCAGCATAATCTTTCCACAGAGAAACAAAAAAATGCTGGACAGTAGCTTATAAGGTACTGTATGTCTCTTGGTGTGTGGTTCACTGTATGGGTTGCAAACTTCGTTTGCCCATAATTCTTTTTTGTTCCCGTCTTCCAACAGGGGGGAAAGAAAGGCAAATCTAAAAATGGTATTTCAGTTACTATCTGAAAATTAGACTGCCCACAGTGGCCAACTGAAATCTGATATCAAATCTTCCCAAAATATTAACCTGTTTTACTTTCAGGTGTAAAAATCTACAGTGCACCCTTGTCACATTTCTTTTATAATATATTTTCAGCATTTTTCTTTTTTCAAAAATTCTCTGATGTTACAAAAAACTAAACATTTTACTAGTTAAATGTTACTAGGGTATGTGAAAGTCAATTTAATCTCATTTTATTTAATAGAAATGGTACCCACGTATTCAAACTTCCAGTCACACTGCCTCCAGTGCGAGCTGTGAAAACTTTGCTGAGCATTAATTGGGGTGGAGACCTAGAAGAGGGGGGAAAACAGCAAGGTTTAATTATTTGGAAAATAGCACACGTACATAAAAAAATTTAAAAATTAAATGCCAAATTACATGATACCCAAAAATCAGTGCCACCCAACACTTTGAAGCATGCTTAAAAGAGAATCTAAATCAGTGGTTCCCAACCAGGGGTCTATGGGCTACTCCGTAAATGCAAAGGGGCCATGACATAGAAAAGGTTGGGAACCCCTGGTCGAAATGAAGGAAGCCAATACTCTGTCTTCCTCATCACACAGCACTTTGAACTGCTTACGTTGTGAATAAAACATCAATATGCATTCTTGCAGGTGGAATGTGCATGTCACAGCAAGACAACTTCACCGCAAAACCAGCCTTTCGAAATGCATGCATTATTTAAACTGGGAATGTTGTTCTGATAGTTACTGTGTGTATGTGACTTAGAAAAAGGAATTAGTATATGTATGCATCATGTATGCTGACACAGTGTCTAACCAGATAATCAAAAATAGTAAACAAATGAAAGGAGAGAGTGCAATGAATTCATGGAATAGACATTATACACAGTGGATTCTGGTTAATTGGGGCACATTAGAGACCTGTATATTTTGGCCCAATTAAGCAGTTGCCTCAATTAGCTGAAGTTTCATGGAAATAGTTAAAATGGTATATAAAAAAAGGACAAACTACTGTTTAACTAATAAGTTATGTAATTAAAAACAGAGGAAATTGTTTCATTTTCACTCCTAGGCATCAAGCATCTCCAAACCTGAATGCTCAAAACCACAGTGAGGAACACAGTTGTGAATTGTTTTGCTGCTTATTTCTTGCCAAATATCAAGTGACAAAAATCACTGCTTTTTAAACAGAAACACATACAACTTAAAAAAACTTTTCACTCTAAGCAGTGTAGTGACTAACGGGCATAAAAGTGCACGCGGCTGCTGCTAGTTAAAAACTGTTCTGCAACAGTTTTCTGCCAAGAGTTAAGAGGCTAGTGTCCCAAATAAACGAAGGGAATCCTGGCTATTTTCTCAACTAGTCTTTGTTTTTCCAGAGCTGGCCTAAACAAGTGGCTGCCCTGATTAACAGATGGCCCGATTAACCAGAATCCACCGTATTTGTTAACTGGAACATATAAGCAAAAGGGTTTCTTTGCAGAAAGGTTATAGGGACATGCTATATTAACTCAGATCTTTACTGCTTGATATGATCATTTTCCAGATGTCCCTGAAAAATTCTTGTAGCTGAGGGTGTCCATTTAAAATGTTCTGTTAAATGGACATAATTATCTATAGGCTTTCCACATGCAATAGCAGAACTGTTCAGCAAAATAAGTAAATATCCATTGAAATGAGCAGTCAACGGATGCTGCCCGACCTGCTGAGTTCATCCAGCTTTTTTACGTGTTGATTTGACCACAGCATCTGCAGTGTACTTTGTGTTTAGAATAAGTACATAATTTCATCCTTCATTCTTTAAATTAGCATCTCAAAGCAAGATGATGGAAAATTTAAACCAGTAACAATCATTAATCAACAATCAAAATATAAACACTAGTAGCCAAGCTTCTTCCCTTTTCCCCGATTAACCAATGACCCAATTAACCAGAGTGAACCAATTTTACCAATTAAAGGTCAACATAATAATATGTTCCAAACTGGTTAATCAATTAACCCCAAAGTCATGTTATAATCTGGGTCAAACTGTGAATATCAGCCAAAACCTAATATGTGGCTGGATTGTTTTTAACCAAATAAACCTAGCCAAATTCTAGATTTTATTTCTTAAAAGGGCAGTGTGAACTGTGTATTGGCTACATAAAGATTTTACAGTGTGTTGGAACAGAAGTTACTCTTACCGTATCTGGTGAATTTTTAACGTGGAACCTTTGTAGCTCATTGCCACAGAACCAAACATCATCTCTCCAAGCATGCTGGCATCAGAGGATTGTCGAGAGCTCTGGAAAACCAGATATAAGAAATAAAGATTGCTTAAATATCATTTTAGCAATTGTTTTATCTGAACATTAGACAAGATAAAACAATATCCAACCTTAAAATATTCAATTCTGTATTGAATTGTTGAGGCTGAAAAACTTTTTTTTTGGCCAGTTCTACTTAAAAAATAATGAAAATCACATGATGTGGAGAGACCTGGAACATGAGCATAGCAAGGCTGAATCACTGTACATTATGTGCACAATATTAAAGAAATGTTGGCACAAATACTTCTGTAAAAACTATCCCTTCCTCAAGGTGTCAACATATTGACAGTTAAAAATGTATTCAAGCTGCCAAAAGAAGCCAGTGCTCACTTTGTAAAGAAGATCCTAATATAGATTCCAAGGATAAATTATTTATGGGAACAACAAAAACACGGCTCAGTAAATATTGATCTTACTGTCAGCAATCCTCCCATTTCCTTTTGAAATGTACTGTTTCCATTTTCTTAAGAGTATATTAAAGTAGACAAATTTTATACTTTAGCCTCATAATACTTATTATGATTTCTTTGCCATTTCTGTGGGAACAATTATTCAAATTAGAACAGAACATATTTTACTGAAGAAACCCTTCCCCAAATTAAAAATCATTGTTCATTCGACCTTAAGACACAAGAGCAGAATTGGGCCATTTGACTCTTCCAGTCTGTTCCACCATTCATTCATGGCTGATTTATTTTCCCTCTCAACCCCATTTTCCTTCCTTCTCCCCATAACCCAACGCCCTGACTAATCTGAGAGTAGTACATTAACATAGTGGTAAGTGCAACGCTATTACAAAACCAGCGACCCAGGTTCAATTCCTGCCACTCTCTGTGAGGAGTTTCAAAGTTCTCCACGTGGCACGTTATTAAGCTCAACAATGTATCAGATTCATTCCGTGCAGTACACACAACTTTAAATAGACTCATATAACTCTAGTAATGACAAAAAATACCTATAGCATAAACAAATGGTACCTTCTACTTCAGCCTCTAGGATAGGTTCTGCACCCCATCATTCCTGCTCCTTCACTGCCAATTCCTTAGCTGGGCTTCTCTCTTTTTTCTCCCCTCATCCACTGCACCCCCACCATCCACTTTAGAATTCACTTTGGATCTACTTCTTTCCTCATTAAACCCTCCATCTGGGAAACCATCACCCTCTGAACGATGCACTCACTACAGTTCCAGTAGTGCTGGGCTACATACAGCACACAGAGGAACTATGATATTTTGTCCAGATTATGAAATAAACTGTTATGCCTTAAACCACAAAAGCAGGGAGTGAAGTAAGACTCAATCTAAAAACTTAACAGAAAAAATGAGAGTCTTTAAATTGTTTTTCCAAACTTTTTTTTTTTAAATATAAAAGTTCTTTGTTTGAACCAACTTACATTACCAATTTCTTTTGCATTCTGTATTCAGTGTTTTTCTAGTCCAGAGTGCATAATACTCCTTCCAGTACTGACTCCCGTTCTACAACATTAGACTGGTCTTGTCTACGAGTTAAGATTTCTATTAGTTTCTTATTTTTTCCCTCGCCATCACTATTCACAACCTCATCCTTTCACTCCAGTACTTTATCCTGCGTTTTCATCAATCCACCCACATAGGAGATCCACGGCACTCTTCACTGCTTAACACTCAAGTTCAGTGTTATATTTTTGTTTTTGCATGTGACCTCAGACTGTGTTACTCAACCTTTTGTTTAGTCATCTCTTTCACAGCATTCCTTATCTTCAAATTGTAACACGCAAGTGTCTGCCCCCCAACCCCCTGCCTCCAATTTCCTCCCACAGTCCAAGGATGTACCGGATGAATTAACTGGTCATTGTAAACTGATTAGGTTTGGGTTAATCAGGGGTAGGTGGGGAACCGTGGTTCAAAGGGGTGCAAGGGCCTACTCTGCGCTGCATCATTAAATTTAAAAAATTGCTGAAGGAACCCAGCAGTTCGGGCAGCATCAAGAGAAGTGAATAACCAGTCGTTGTTTCAGGCAGAGACCCTTCTGCATGACTGGAAAGGAACACAGAACGTAGAAGAATACAACATGCGAACAGGCTATTTGGCCCAAAGGGGGGAGACACAAGAGTACAAAGGTGGGGGTGGGAGAGAAGGGGAAAGAGGACGAGCTAGAACAAGGGTTCCCATCCTGGAGTCCACAGATCCCTTGCTTCAAGTCAAGTCACTTTTATTGTAATTTCAATCGTAACTGCTGGTACAGTACATAGTAAAAATGAGACATTTCTCAGGACCATGGTGTTACATGGCACAGTACAAAAACTAGACTGAACTACGTAAAAAAAAAAATACAGAGAAAGCTACACTAGACTACAGACCTACACAGGACTGCATGAAGTGCACAAAAACAGTGCAGGCATTACAATAAATAATAAACAGGACAATAGGGCAAGGTGTCAGTCCAGGCTTCAGGTATTGAGGAGTCTGATAGCTTGGGGGAAGAAACTGTTACATAGTCTGGTCGTGAGAGCCCGAATGCTTCGGAACCTTTTCCCAGACGGCAGGAGGGAGAAGAGATTGTATGAGGGGTGCATGGGGTCCTTCATAATGCTGCTTCCTTTGCAGATGCAGCGTGTAGTGTAAATGTCCGTGATAGCGGGAAGAGAGACCCCGATGATCTTTTCAGCTGACCTCACTATCCGTTGCAGGGTCTTGCGATCTGAATTGGTGCAATTTCTGAACCAGGCAGTGATGCAGCTGCTCAGGATGCTCTCATGCTTAATGGTATTCATCCATGGCATTAAAAAAAAGACTGGGAACCACCGAGCTTGAAGGTGTCAGGTGAAGTCAGGTAGGTGAGAAGTCTGATTGGAGAGGAGAGTGGGCCATAGGAGAAAGAGAAGGAGAGGCACCGGGGGAGTTGATGGGCAGGTTTGGAGAAGATGGAAGTGGCCAGAGTGGGTTAATAGAAAGGGGAAGGGCGAGGGAAAAAAATTACCAGAGCAGAAACTGATGTTTATGCCATCAGACGAAACTTGAAATATTGTTGCTCCATCAAGAGTGGCCTCATTGTGGCACAAGCGACGGCCATGGACCAACGTGTCAGAACTGGAATGGGGACAGGAATTAAAACGGCTGGCAATTGGGAAATTCTGCTTTTGGTGGATGGAGCGGAGATGCTCAACAAAGCGGTCCCAAATTTATGTTGGGTCTCTCCAATGTAGAGGAGGTTGCATTGGGAGCACTGGATACAACAGACGCAAGTGAGTATTGTCTCACCTGGAAGGACAGCTTGGTGCCCTGAATGGAGGTAAGGGAGAAGGTGAATAGGCAAGTGTCTGTCACTTGCAGGGTTATGTGCCAGGAGGGAGATTAGTGGTGAGAGATGAATGAACAAGGGAATCATGGAGAGAACAATCCCTGCATAAAGTGAAGAGTGGGTGGGGGGGGGGAGGAGGAGGAGGTAAAGACGTGTTTGTTGGTAGGATCATGTTGCAGATGGTGGAAGTTGCGGAGAACAATGCGTTGGATGCAGAGGCTCATGGGGTGGTAGGGAAGGAGAAGAACTCTCTCCCTGTCAAGGCGGCACGAAGATGGATGTCTGGGAAATGGAGGAGATGGAGGTGAGGGCAGCATCAATGGTTGAGGAAGGGACACCTCATTTTTTGAAGACAGAACACCTTCAATAGCTTAATCAATCAGCCTTCATTATTAAATCAATTTCAAAAACTTATCTCTGTCAGTACTTGGTGTCTCATCTTCAAATCTTGTGTTCATGTGTCAAATGTGTTTGTTGCTTTCCTATAAGCAATGAGTGTTGAATTGCATACAACATACACTTAAAAGTACTGGAAATATATCCACCAAATATCTCTGCAAAATCCTCCATATACACTGGAGAGATAAGTGAACAAATGTCAGCACCCTTGCAGAGGCCAACATCATGAATACTGACAAAGGTGGTGCCACTGTAGAGCTCGGGCAACAGCTCAGATACTGCCCCAAAGGTAATCCTGGAGCATGACCCCATCAATGAACGTCAGGCCACTGTGATGAGACCCTGTATAGTCACAGATCTCATTTCAAGAGATGTCATGTATACAACCTCCAACCCCATACTTTTCGGTTCTATCCCTTCAAGAAGTTCCACAAACAAGACTGCCCTGCTTCTGCCTGATCTTGGCCCACTGAATTTATCTACTGATACATTCTCTCTATCCTGTATCTCCTTTTCCAGTTCCTTCCCACCTACCTTTGGGACATCTCCACCATTCCGACAGCCCCCAGTAACTGTTTTGCAGAGTACCTATGTTTGGCTCACAATGGTCACTAACGTCTCTCTGCATGCCATTCAATTCCCCGCTCTCATTCCCACACTGACCTGTCCATCCTCTACATTCTCCACTGCCAGGGTAAAGCTCAACACAAACTTAAACAACAACACCTTATACTCTTATCAGGGCAGTACAAAATCCCACAACACGGACATGGAGTTTTCCAGATTTAAGTAATCTTCCCTTCCTTATGTTCCATTTGCCATTCACCATCTCCCAAACATTTCCAATTATCACTCCTCTCCCCCCCTTTCTTATCAAAGTTTTGAAAAACTAAAATACAGGAATTGACATTTACATTGAGTAACTTTAGGCTTTACCTGGCTCGAGGACTGATCTTTAGAGTTCGAGGAAGATGAGGAGGTGGATGAGAAGCTATCCGATGAACTGATACAAGTATTGCATTTTGAATGACAATATTTCTCCAGAATCTTTGTTTGGATTTCATTGCCAACTTTCTGTAAAGAGGCAAGTTTTAATTATCAAAATTATTTAGTAAACATTCTGTTAAGTCATTTAAAAATTTAGAAAGGAAGACGATGGAAATGAAAATCAAGCTACTGTTTTGTTTAGTGCATAAATTACCATGCCTGTAGATGGCAGTGCAAAGGTAATAAGTGATTAGTGAACGCAGCTTCATCAGTACCGCTCATGATGCAGAACTTGCAGGTTAACAACACCCAGAACAAAATACATTAACTATAGTGGCAAGGACTTGCATGCCGGCAGGGGCTTATCAAAATAAATCTATCCTGTGCTGCTTGTGCATCCATAAGACCACTGGAAAAAGAATCAGAAGCAGGCGGCTAAGCCACACCTCTTGGCTTACCCAAATGAGAAAGCAAACAAAGACATGAACATTTTGGACATGCAGAAGCATTAAAATATCCCAATGCGATAAAGGGTAAACAACAACAAAAAAAAAATGAACTCTTCAAATATTAGCACATTTTAAAGTTCAAAGTAAATTTATTATCAAAATACACATGTCACCATGTACAACTCTGAGATGCATTTTCTTGCAGTCATGCACAGTAAATCCAAGAAACACAACAGAATCAATGAATGCTAGTCAGGGAAAATATTACAGCAGTGCTTCGGCAGGACACATTGTCTACTGAGGCCACATGGGTGGAGCTGAGGAACAAGAAAGGTATGACCACATTAATAGGGTTATATTATAGACCACCCAAGTCAGCGAAAATTGCAGGAGCAAATCTGCAGAGAGATAACAGACGATTGCAGGAGACAGAAAATTGTGATTGTAGGGGATTTTAATTTTCCACACGTTGATTGGGACTCCCATACTGTTAAAGGTCTAGATGGGTCAGAGTTTGTAAAGTGTGTTCAGGAAAGTTTTCTAAATCAATATATAGATGTACCAACTAGGGAGGATGCAATATTAGATCTCCTATTAGGAAATGAATTATGGCAGGTGATGGAATTGTGTGTAGGGGAACACTTTGGTTCCAGTGATCATAATGCCACTAGTTTCAACTTGATCACGGATAAAGATAGATTTGGTCCTCGGACTGAAGTTCTAAACTGGAAAAAGGCCGAATTTGAAGAAACGAGAAAGGATCTAAAAAGCGTAGATTGGGACAGGTTGTTCTCTGGCAAGGATGTGATTGGTAAGTGGGAGGCCTTCAAAGGAGAAATTTTGAGAGTGCAGAGTATGTATGTTCCTGTCAGGGTTAAAGGCAAAATGAATAAGAATAAGGAACCTTGGTTCTCAAGGGATATTGGAACTCTGATAAAGAAGAGAGAGATGTATAACATGTATAGGCAACAGGGAGGAAATAAGATGCTTGAGGAGTATAAAAAGAGTAAGAAAATACTTAAGAAAGAAATCAGGAGGGCTAAAAGAAGACATGAGGCTGCTTTGGCAGTCAGGGTGAAGGATAATCCTAAGAGCTTCTACAGGTACGTTAAGAGCAAAAGGATAATAAGGGATAAAATTGGTCCTCTTGAAGATCAGAGTGGTCCGCTATGTATGGAACCAAAAGAAATGGGAACGATATTAAATGGTTTTTTAACATCTGTATTTACTAAGGAAACTGGAATGGAGTCTATGGAAACAAGGTAAACAAGTAGGGAGGTCATGGAATTTATACAGATTAAAGAGGAGGAGGTGCTTGCTGTCTTGAGGCAAATCAGAGTAGATAAATCCCCAGGACCTGACAGGGTATTCCCTCGGACCTTGAAGGAGACTAGTGTTGAAATTGCAGGGGCCCTGGCAGAAATATTTAAAATGTCGATATCCACGGGTCAGGTGCCGGAGGATTGGAGGATAGCTCATGTAGCTCCGTTGTTTAAAAAAGACTCAAAAAGTAAGCTGGGAAATTATAGGCTGGTAAGTTTGACATCAGTAGTAGGTAAATTTTTGGAAAGAATACTAAGAGATAGGATCTACAAGTATTTGGACAGACAGGGACTTATTAGAAAAAGTCAGCATGGCTTGTGCGTGGTAGGTCATGTTTAACCAATCTATTAGAGTTCTTCGAGGAAGTTACCAGCAAAGTGGATGAAGGGAAGACAGTGGATGTTGTATACATGGACTTCAGTAAGGCCATTGATAAGGTCCCGCATGGGAGGTTAGTTAGGAAGATTCAGTCGCTAGGTATACATGGAGAGGTAGTAAATTGGATTAGGCATTGGCTCAGAGGAAGAAGCCAGAGAGTGGTAGTGGAGGATTGCTTCTCTGAGTGGAGGCCTGTGACTAGTGGTGTGCCACAGGGATCAGTGCTGGGTCCACTGTTATTTGTCATCTATATCAATGATCTGGATGATATTGTGGTAAATTGGATCAGTAAATTTGCTGATGATACAAAGATTGGAGGTGTAGTGGACAGTGAGGAAGGTTTTCAAAGCTTGCAGAGGGATTTGGACCAGTTGGAGGAATGGGCTGAAAAATGGCAGATGGAGTTCAATGCAGACAAGTGTGAGGTATTGCACTTCAGAAGGACAAACCAAGGTAGAACATACAAGGTAAATGGTAGAACACTGAGGAGTGCAGTAGACGAGAGAGATCTGGAAGTACAGATACATAATTCCCTAAAAGTGGCATCACAAGTAGATAGGGTCGTAAAGAGAGCTTTTGGCTCATTGGCCTTTATAAATCAAAGTACTGAGTACAAGATTTGGAATGTAATGGTGAAGTTGTATAAGACATTGGTGAGACCGAATTTGGAGTACTGTGTGCAGTTTTGGTCACCTAATTACAGGAAGGATATTAATGAGGTTGAAAGAGTGCACAGAAGGCTTACAAGGATGTTGCCGGGACTTGAGAAACTGAGTTACAGAGAAAGGTTGAATAGGTTAGGACTTTATTCCCTGGAGCATAGGAGAATGAGGGGTGATTTGATAGAGGTGTATAAAATTATGATGGGTATAGATAGAGTGAATGCAAGCAGGCTTTTTCCACTGAGGCTAGGGGAGAAAAAAAATGAGGTCATGGGTTAAGGATGAAGGGGGAAAAAGTTTAAAGGGAACATTGGGGGGGGGCTTCTTCACACAGAGAGTGGTGGGAGTGTGGAATGAGCTGCCAGATGAAGTGGTAAATGTGGGCTCACTTTCGACATTTAAGAAAAACTTGGACAGGTATATGGATGACAGGGGTTTGGAGGGATATGGCCCAGGTGCAGATCAGAGGGACTAGGCAGAAAAATGGTTTGGCACAGCCAAGAAGGGCCAAAAGGCCTGTTTCTGTGCTGTAATGTTCTATGGTTCTATGGAAAGACTGCACCCAACAGGATGAACAAACAACCAATGTGCAAAAGACAACAAACTGCAAATACAAAAATAAATAGGGAAAAAAAATAAACAAATAAACAATAATCAAGAACATGAAGAGTCCTTAAAAGTGAGTCCATGGGGGACGTCACGTGATGACGTAGGATCGAGACGTGGAAATCCAGCTCTCCCATAAAAAACTAATAAATTAATGTTTAAGTGAAGAAAAGTTAGTAAATATTTTCTAAAAACTATGTCTAATCTACTCAGGATTTTCCTTAGATATGCCTCCTAAACAGACAAAGAAGAAAGCTACTACTTTGAAGACAGTACAAGTACAAGCTGGGCCGGCTTCCATGAAGAAGCCTCGGACTCAAGTGCATCTCATCTCCGGCGATACAGAACAGGAATTGGCAGCAACATCAACAGTCTCCAAGAAGAAACAACAGGAACTGCGCGTGCACGAAGGAAAGGGCATGTGCAAACATGAGCAATTTGAACTACAAATCCCAGCTACGATTGGAAGTGGAAGTGAAAATGAACCCGAGGTGGATTCGGATTCTCTGGAACATACAGATGAAGATGAGGAGGTAAAAGAACAACAGGAAGAGGTTGGAGGTGGAAGATATTCTGGAGACATAAGAGAAGCTTTGGCGCAAATAATGCATGAATTAAAAGAATTAAAAACATTAAAAATAATAAAAGATGATATTAAAAATATGAAGGCTATGTTTGATAAAATGGTGAAAAAACAGGAGGAAATGGACAAGAAAGTTAAAAAGCTGGAGGAAATGGACAAGAAAGTTAAAAAGCTGGAAGAAATAACGGGAGACACTACTGACAGAGTGAATAAAATGGAAGATAATATTCTTGCCTGGACATCAGAAAGAAAACGACTGTTGGAAAAAATAGACGTGCTTGAAAATTTTAGTAGACGAAATAATATTAAAATTGTTGGTCTTAAAGAAGGGATAGAGGGAGAGGATCCAATAAAACTTTTGCAAAAATGGATCCCGGAAAATTTGGAAATGGAAGAGGGAACCCACTTGATTGAAATCGAAAGGGTCCACAGAGCCTTAAGACCAAAACCTCAACCTGATCAAAACCCATGACCAATCTTGATAAAATGCTTAAGATATCAAGATAAAGAAAAGATCCTGAAGGCAGCTGCTCAATGTGCCAGAAAGAGAAATGAGCCATTGATGATAGAAGGGAAAACAGTTCTTTTCTATCCTGATATAAGTTATGACCTTTTGAAGAGAAAGGAGGAATTTAATCCAGCGAAAAATGTTTTATGGGAAAAGGGTTATAAATTTATATTGCGCCACCCGGCAACACTGATAATTTTTTTGGATGATGGAAAAAGAAGATTTTTTACTGATCATCGGGATGCAGAGGAGTTTGTACAAGAACTCCCAAATATTCGCTAGACACAGTAAAGATTTAAAAGTGAAACAGATTAAAGATGAAGATGGGGACAGTGAAGTGAATTGATGGACATTAAGGACAGAAGAATATTTAAATATACTTCTAATTATATGATACAGGGGGAGAAAGGTAAAAATTTGAGAAATGTTAATCGAGAGTAGTGATATTATTTTTTCTTCTCTTATATATACTTTTTTCATGTTACGAGGGAGCTAGGGGAACTTCGGAATGATCGCTATGGGATTCACATGTGTAATCATGGCGTTTGCCATGACCTGCACAACGAAGGGGGGTAATGTTGTGTTTTTTTTCATTCACAACATTAGCAGGGGTTTTTTTTTCTTTATAATTTATTTTTCTTTTATCTTTCTTTCTTTGCCTGGATGATCAGAGGGGAGACACATAGCAACATGGAGAATTTTAAAATAATTCCCCAAGGTACTATGAGAGTTGAAATATGTATTATTATAGACTGGAGTAACCCTGTTAAAAATAATGACTAATTTACTGAATTTTTAAAGTTTTAATGTTAATGGGCTTAATGGACCAGTGAAAAGAAAAAGAATTTTAACATACATTAAGAAAATGAAAATAGATATAGTTTTTATACAAGAAACACATTTAACAGAGATAGAACATCAGAAATTAAACAGAGACTGGGTCGGAAATGTTATAGCAGCTTCATTTAATTCAAAAGCGAGGGGAGTTGCAATTTTGGTCAACAAAACTTTACCAATTAAAATACAAAATGTATTAATTGATTCTGCGGGAAGATATGTAATTATACATTGTCAAATCTTTTCAGAACTATGGACTCTTATGAATATTTATGCACCAAATGTAAACGATGTAAAATTTATACAAGAGGCTTTTTTGAATTTGGCTGATGCACACGATAAAATATTAATAGGTGGAGACTTTAACTTTTGTCTAGACCCAGTTTTAGATAGATCAACAAAGGTTGTTACAAAACCAAAAGTAGCAAAATTAACTTTATCATTGATGAAAGATTTAAATTTGATTGATATATGGAGAAGAATTAATCAAGAGAAAGAGATTATTCATTTTATTCAAATAGACATAAAACTTATTCAAGGATAGATTTTTTCCTACTATCAGCGAATATTCAAGACAGAGTGAAAAATATGGAATATAAAGCAAGAATATTGTCAGATCATTCCCCCTTGACAATAACAATGATAATGATGGATAAGGAGGAATCGATTTACAGATGGAGATTTAATTCAATATTATTAAAACGTCAAGATTTTTGTGATTTTATGAAAAAACAGATTCAGTTTTTTTTAAGATACAAACTCACATTCAGTTGATGATAAATTTATATTATGGGAAGCGATGAAGGCATATTTGAGAGGCCAGATAATAAGTTATACTTCTAAAATGAAGAAGGAATATATGGTAGAAATAGATCAATTGGAAAAAGAGATTACAAAATTAGAAAAAGAATCTCAAAGATATATGACAGAAGAAAAACAAAGACAACTTATTAATAAGAAGCTACAATATAATACACTTCAGACATACCGAACAGAAAAACTAAACAGAGATATTATGAACTAGGTGAAAGATCACACAAGATTCTTGCTTGGCAGTTAAAAACAGACCAGGCTTCCAAAATGATAAATGCAATTAGAACAAGTGTAAATAAAATTACTTATAAACCTTTAGAAATTAATGAAACTTTAAAATTTTTTTTATTCTGAACTGTATCAATCAGAATCACAAAATGATATTGTTGAGATAGAAAGGTTTTTATCACAAGTAACTCTCCCAAAATTGAATTCGGAAGAACAGAATGGATTAGATGTGCCTTTTACATTAAAAGAGGTCGAAGAAGTTCTAGGATCACTCCAGAGTAATAAATCCCCAGGAGAGAATGGTTTTTCGCCTGAATTTTACAAAAAGTTTAAAGATTTATTAATTCCTCCTTTTATGGAGCTAATACACCAAGCGGAAAGAACGCATAAACTTCCAGAATCTTTTTCGACAGCTATTTTAATAGTATTGCCAAAAAAAGAGAGATCTTTTAAAGCCAACATCATATAGGTCTATTTCTTTGTTGAACACAGACTATAAAATAATAGCAAAGATTTTATCTAATAGATTATCTAAATACTTACCAAAATTAATACACATCGACCAAACAGGATTTATTAAAAATAGACAATCGGCAGATAATGTAACTCGGTTACTTAGCATAATTCATTTGGCACAAAAGAGGGAAGAAATGAGTGTGGCAGTTGCTTTGGATGCAGAAAAAGCATGATAGATTGGAATGGGATTTTTTATTTAAGGTATTGGAAAAATATGGATTAGGAGTATCTTTTATAAAATGGATTAAAACCTTAAATACTAACCCCAAAGCTAAAGTGGTGACAAATGGCCAAATTTCAACATCATTTCAGTTAACAAGGTCAACTAGACAAGGATGTCCATTATCACCTGCTTTATTTGTGTTGGCGATAGAACCATTAGCTGAATTAATTAGAACTGACTCAGATATTATAGGTTTCAGAGTTAATCAGGAGGAATATAAGATTAACTTATTTGCTGATGATGTTCTGATTTATCTAACTAACCCATTGCATTCATTGCGTAAATTATCTTCTAGATTGGAAGAATATGGGAAAATATCAGGGTACAAAATAAATTGAGATAAAAGTGAAATTTTACCCCTTACTAAAGGAGATTATAGTCAATGTCAATTAATAACTCAATTTAGATGGCCGATAAATGGTATAAAGTATTTAGGTATAAGAGTTGATAATGATATAAAGAATTTATATAAACTAAATTATTTGCCATTATTGAAAAAAATTCAAGAGGATCTTGATAAATGGATGATGTTACCAATAACATTAATAACATTAACATCAATGCTGTAAAAATGAATATATTCCCTAGATTACAATATTTATTCCAAACACTACCAATACAATTACCGCAGAAGTTTTTTCAAGAGTTAAATAAATGTGTGAGGAAATTCCTTTGGAAAGATGTCAAGAATATCGTTGGAAAAATTGACATGGAAATTTGACCTAGGAGGGTTACAATTATCAAATTTTAAGAATTATTACAAAGCAAATCAACTTAGATTTATTGCATCTTTTTTTGATGAAGATAAACCGGCATGGATTAGAATAGAATTAGATAAAATAGGAGAAAATATACCAGAAGATTTTATATATAAATGGGAATCTAAATGGATACTGGAACAGAAAGAATCTCCTATACTAAAACATTTGACTGATTTATGGAATAAGATAAATGTTGATGATGAGATAAAAAAAATCTTTATTAGCAAAGAGACCTTTAATTCAAAATAAACTTATCCCTTTTACAATGGATAATCAACTTTTATATAACTGGTTTCACAAAGGGATTAGATATATAGGAGATTGTTTTGAAGGAGGTATATTAATGTCATTTGACCAATTAAAGAATAAATATAAAATATCAAATAACACTCTTTTCTGTTATTTCCAATTATGGGCATATTTAAGAGATAAACTGGGTCAAACAATGTTATTGCCGAAACCTAATGAAATAGAAACTTTAATTCATAAAGGAAAAATTTTAAAAATTATTTCTGGTATGTATAATTTGATTCAAAAACAGGCAATTAAACAAGGAATTCATAAGTCAAGACAAAAATGGGAAACTGATTTGAATATTAAAATTGATGAAACAAGTTGGTCAAGATTATGTCTTGACAGTATGACAAATACAATAAATGTTCAACTAAGATTAGTACAATATAACTTTTTACATCAAATATATACTACACCACAATAAAATAAATAGATTAAACTCAAATTTATCTGATCAATGTTTTCGATGTAATCAAGAAATTGGTACTTTTTTACACTCTACTTGGTCTTGTTTTAAAATTCAACCTTTATGGACAAATTTAAGAGTTTTACTGGAACAAATTATTGGAATACAACTTCCACATAATCCAACATTATTTTTACTAGGCAATATTGAAGGGATAAAATCGAAATCCAAATTGAATAAATATCAGAAAGAATTCATAAAAATTGCATTGGCAGTAGCCAAAAAGGCTATTGCAGTTACTTGGAAATCGGATTCATACTTAAGTATAGATCGCTGGAAGAATGAAATTTTTAGCTGCATTCCACTTGAAAAAATTTACAAAAGATAGGATTAAATATACAGGTGCTCCGCAGATAAAATTATTGGTTATCTGGGGAAAGAATTAAATATACATATTAAAGCTATTATGAACTCCATGGAGCATGTGGGGATCTTCCGATATCCAGGCATTCTTTCTTTCTTTCTTTCTTTCTTCTCTTTTCTTTCTATAGGGATATGTTTGGGGGGAGGGGTTAAGGGGACAGGGAAGGGTTGACAATTTTTTTTCTTTCTGTAACCTATTTGAAAATTCAATAAAAATTTTTTTTAAAAAAAGTGAGTCCATATGTTGTGGGAACAGTTCAGGGATGGCAGCGAGTGAAACTGAGTGAAGCTATCCCCTCTGGTTGTAGAGCATGATGGTTGAGGGGTAATAACCATTCCTGATGCTGGTTCCTGTACTTTCTTCCTGATGGCAGCAGTGGGAAGAGTACATGGCCTGGGTGGTGGGGATCGTTGGTGATGGATGCTGTTTACCTGCTCCGTGTAGATGTCCTCGATGGTTAGGAGGGTGGGCTGTATCCACTACAAATTTGTCAGAGTTTTAGATGTCATGCCAAATCTTTGCAAACATCAAGTAGAGGCACTACTATCACAAACGAGAGAAAATCTGCAGATGCTGGAAATCCAAAGCAATACACCAAAATGCTGGAGGAACTCAGCAGGCCAGGCAGCATATATGGGATAGAATATAGTTGATGTTTCAGGACGAGACCCTTCTGCAGGACTGGAGAAAAGCAGCTGAGGAGTAGATTTAAAAGGTGGGGGAGGGAGAGAGAAATAGAAAGTGATAGGTGAAACTTGAAGAGAGAGGGATGAAGTAAAGAGCTGGGAAGTTGATTGGTGAAAGACATACAGGGCTGGAGAAGGGGGAGTCTGGCAGAAGAGGCACAAGAGGCACTGCTATGCTTTCTTTGTAATGGCATTTGCATAGTGCGTCTAGGACAGATCCTGAGCAAGTGCCATTATGAAGAAAGCACAGCAGCGCCTCAGCTTCCTTAGAAGTTAAACTGAAAAATGAAAATAAATTCAAAGAATTAAATAAAACTTTAAAATACTAACATTAACTTAACATCTTGCAGCTTTTATCTAACACAAATCAATGGAGAACTTTCTGGGCCGAATCTAAACTGGTGTGAGATTTTTTGAATAAGTTCCCCCAAAAATGTTGCTGAATTATCACAACTATTTCCACTGATCAAATCTGTGAGGGAGTCTCATGTCAGAGCTTAGTTGGCAATGTACCAGCAAAAAGCTGTGAATTAGTATGACATGCCCAGTTTTCATATGTGCACACGGGGAAATCCCAAATAGTGGCATTTCCTAACAAAATCCAACCACAATTTCCATCAGACATTCACAGCTAAAAATATCTATTTTAGGAGTCCAAGAACTTTCCTGGAAAATGCAGCTGAGGAATTGCAATTAAATACCAACTTTAAACTCCTCGACTTTAAATTGCTCAATGTTATCATTTCTACTTTCCCAAACCCTGCACCAAAATAATCTAAAAGTTAACCTATAATGAGGCCACCTCAGAAATCGTAAAAAGTCAATCCCCCACATTGTCACTCTTCTCTTCCCCAAGTCCAATGTTAATGAAGTTACCTGGCTACCTCTTCACACCCATTCCTCATTTCTCTTCCTCTTTTCCCAGTTCCACACCCACTGCAGTCACTTATTTGTCCTCAAGAAATCATTTTCAAAGTTCAAAGCAACTTTGTTATCAAAGTACATACATCTCCCCATATAGTTTACTGAGATTCATTGTCTTGCAAGAACCCACATTAAAACAAATGGGGAATTTTAGGTCCCCAATTTGCAATCCAAAAGATACACCCAACATCTGTTTAATTTTCCAATTCGGAACTTCAGGTTTCTGGTTAAAGATTTCATCTACATTTAACTCCTACATCCAGAGCACTGATTTATCACAATTTAATGACCACCCTCAAGGAAGATCATCAATATGAAATTACAACTAAATTACCTAAAAGTGAACTATTACACAAAATCACAAGAAATCCTCATGTACTTAAAACTCCATTTGACATTTACTCCCCCTCCTAAACGTAAGCATCTCCTCTTCACTTTTGAAAAGAAAAATGCAAAGTGGAAATCAAATATTAGTCAAAAGCTCTTCAACCACTCAAGTGCTCATTAAGAAACTACGTTTGAGATCATTTTTTTCTTAGATCAGAATATTTCTCAAAAGAACTGCAACTGCTTCCATTTTCCAAAATTCAGACTCATTTTCATAACTTCAGTCACCAACACATCACGCTGTTGAATGATAATCATATGACTTCCTTAAAAACAAAACTCATGAGATGAAACTGCACAGAAACCAGAAAGAAATATTTCTTTCACCATTCTTACCACATGGTAACCACACATCTAAGTCTGAGGGGTGGGGGGGGGGGGGGGAAGAGAGCCTGGGATATAAAATATTGCCATTTTGGTGTTTATATTTCAGATGTCAATTGCCCATGGGATTTTGTTTTACTGTCATGAAGGGAAAATAGACGGCATAGCTTTAAAAGCTTTTGGATCATGTAAACAAGTCACAGGTGATATATGGTTTCTTTTTAACTGTTTTCACTACCTTTTCTCAATGCAATATGAGAAATCCATATGGCTGCCAATAAAAATCATGCAACATTGTAATGGGGGACTGAGACTTTGGTTTGGAGGCAGCCACTGCTGGGATATAAATGATTATCATTTTTGATAAGGAAATAAAAGTTCAGGAATTGTCGTGTTGTTTCTGTTAGAATACTTCAGACCTAATTAAAATATTGTAGAACTACATATGTAAAATAGGTGTTTTATTCTGTTTTAATCATTAGATAAATAGGAAAAAAATCCGACTTACTGAAGATGAAGTTTCTTCAGTTTTCTTGGAATCAAACAGCACATTCCTCCCGCGTCGCTCACAATCCTGGTAGACTATAAGTCTTATCTGGCTGGGATTGAACTCTGGAGCAGGCCAGCTTGAAAGAAAATGGTCACATAGCGATTGATAACTGCAACTAATACATAAATTTGTATTTACTGGCTATATAAATTGCTATCGTGAATTAGAGTGACATTCCAGAAAACTTGATCACATATTTGCAATTTGCTTTCTAATCTCCCTTGAGTTTTGCAAGGATTTGCCAAAACAAGACTTTATTTTGCTGAAAACCAAACCAAGGATGGATGGAAGGCACATACCTACAATAATGCAGAAACACATAATATCTAGGTACTTTAATTCAGCAAATTATATAACCTGCTCATAATAACAAGTTTTCCAAGATCTCTATCTTTTTGAATTGTATCTTTGTTATACTGCTGAAACTGCACTTTTTGACAGGATGACCTACAAGGAGACTCAAAAATTCCTCATTACTAAACCAATAGCTTCAGTGCACAGAGAAGATGACTCTAAATGCCCATATACTTCTCATGGCAAGTTAGGAAACTATTTTTGCTACCAGTTTCTGGAATCTCACATCCTTTCAAAAATCATCAAATCTTAAATAAACATCATCAACCTACTGGGAGGAGATGCAGGGGCTAAGCAGTGGAAATCATGAACAAAGAGAATTATTTCATCCTCTACAATATTGCATGGAAATAATCAGTAAGAAAAAATAAATTCCTCCTCCCACCAGCCCTTGCACTCCTCCACCATCAGACTGTCAGAGGTTGAAAGCATTCTGTAAATGATCTTTAGGAATGCATTGTGCATTGAAGAGTTGCAGTTCAGCAAAGTACCATTTCTGAAAATAACTTGGGCCAAAAAGGCAGAAAAATGAATGTAGGGTGTGGCCCACTTATAGGTTTATATTACTGAACTGCTGGAAGATCTAATTGTGTGATTTAATTCTAAATCATTTAGGGGAAAAAAATTACATGACTGATTAATAATGGAATTACAAGATGTTTATTAAATTATGCTATTTAGGCTGAGAAAATGAATTGCTTTTGCTTGTCTGAAATTTCTCAGCTGTGTATTGGAACAAATGCAGAAGATTACATGCTTAGCTGAGAGAATAAACAACATAATGTATTAAATGAAATCTCTAGAATGCTGGCATAGCACAAAGCTTAGAGATGCATGCTACATAGAGCACTACTTTCATCAGTAATATTTATAGCTTTCCTACCCACTCGTTTGCTTTCCCATTACAATGCTGCTTGAATTTTCAATTCAGAACCAAGTCCATCTTCATACTACTTCTTAAATTAAACTTTAAGCATAAGAAAGGGACCGGGTGCCATGAAGAGAGATGGCTGTTTTCTCCTGATCCCACCATTCTGGAGTCAGAAGTCAAATGGCTAATAACCGTGAGCAAATATACATTTACTTATTAAAGGTCCAAAACCAAATGAGTTCGAGAAGTATGAATCCAATATTAATTGGATTCAAAACATTTATCTCCCATCCAAAGGTAGCACTAAGGTAGCTGGCAAAACAAAAGATTCAAAGAAAGACAGATGTTTTCTTCGATGAGGCAGATAAAAGTTTTACTTTGTAGTTATAACATAAAATTATTACAGAATTAATATTAAGATACTGGAGGACATTAGCTTCTTTAACATATGCCAATGTGCTTCACAGGAACTTTTATAAAATTTAACACCAAGTCACATTAGGAGGTGACACAAAGAGAAGTGTTTTGATGGGAGGCTTAAAGGAAGCATGAGAAATTTAATAAGAAAACTGCAGAGTTTAGTACTTGTCAACCCAAGGCATGATAACCAGGAAGAGCAGATTCAGTTGGAATGAATGAAAGGCCAGAACGTAGGGTCGCACATGGAGGCTGTCAAGCTGAAAGGGATTATGAGACTGGGTGTGCACATGGTTTGTACAGTGCAAAGTTTGTGAGCAGTGTGCGATGTGTGTCAATGCACATCAGAAAACAAAGGGATTGAAAGCCAGCAGGGCTTAATGTGAGACACTGCTTGGACAGCTGAGTTTTGGCTGGCCACAAATTTACAATATTAACATGAAGGGCTGCAGTCAGAAAAAAAACAATGACATGGGTATAAATAATTGCAGCAAATGAGCTGAAGTAGGGATAGAACTGGGAGAGAACAAATGGATGGCTTTATTGATAGTGTGGCTAACTGGTTTGGAGATGATCTCAGGTCAAAGGGCTAAAGAATAGAGATCATGCCCACTGAAGAACAGTAGCTATGCTAGGAATGGACTATGTCATCCTTTAGGATATCAATAATTGCATGTTATAACTAGGAATTTTATAGTGATATAACTACTCAAATTTGACAAACAAGACAAAATCTGCAGATGCTGTAAATCAAGGTAACACATGCAAAATGCAGGAGAAACTCAGCATGTCCAAAAGAAGGGTCTTGGCCTAAAATGTCCACTGTTTACTCTTTTCCATAGATGCTGCCTGGCCTGCTGAGTTTGAGTTCCTTCAGCATTTTGTGTGTGCTACCTTCTACATTGTGTTATGTTTTTTTCCTCTAGGATGATAACACACATTGGGATACTTAATATAATGAATTCTGTCTTCCAATATTTCTCTACATATAACTTTAAGGAACATAGTGGTGACAGAACAGAGATACTATTTATCAGAGTTTGAATACACTATAAACAGAACTGCCTAATGCTGGGTGCCAGAAATGGATAAAGGCCACTTCCTAGCACTGATGTCTCTCATTTAAATTTGCACAAAGCAAAACTCACATATGAAGTTATTCAGCTCCAGCAAAATCCAATTAGATCTTGTTAACCAAATTCTATGATAACCATCCTTCAATTTGTAAACTGGTGTAAATAAGACAATAAAACTTGCAACTGGTTTTAAAATCCTGTGAGACAAAAAGGCAGAAATGCAGCATTTGTTACTCAGTATAACAAATTCCCACAGACCGCTTTTCCAAAAGACTATGACACAAGTGGTCTGGAACATAAAAATGTATTTTATCTCAAAATTTTAACTTTCCCCTATACAGCTGCACAATTCTATTAAGTCTCACAAATCTTCTGAAAATCAGAAGCACATCCCTCATATGGTACGGCTTGCACACAATTTCAGTAAAAGAAAAAAAATGTTAAAAGCAACATTTTCTACTGTTGGGTTTACAAAAATAAACCCGTAAAGTTTCAGCCTCTTATTCCTGCTTAATTGCAATATTTCAAAAGAGTTGGTTATAACAAGGAAGCTTTCATGAAGAATCTTAGCTGCTTAAAGATTTTAAAAAATTAAGAGAATATTTAATGCACAACATCAACACCAACAATTATTTAAAAATATACCTGGGTAACATTGTTGCTTGGGAAATCCAGCAATGTAATCCACAGAAAGGTTTCTTTGCTTGCACACCCTTACTAATAATAGCTCTGTATTAGGTTCATCCTGCAGCACAAGGCTGTCAGGTGACACACACACAGTGATGTGAACACTCTGTCAAAGGTAATTCCAAGTTCAACCGCACAAACTGCATAGGAGCTTGCAATTTTCTAGATTCTTGGTTACAGCAGATGTTGCGTAGTCTAGTCCCTCCACAACTGGAAAACATTACTTGTTTCTAGATCAGAGCTATTTGTTGTTTACAGCAGTACAACCTTGTTCCCAAATGGTCATGCAGATGAATAATTAGGAAGAACAGCAAAAGGCACAACTCCTGCCCCACCTCTCTCCTCCTCTTTGATGCATCAGGATGCCTTGCATAATCACAGATAGGGAGCTTATGTTGACTCAAGAACTGGCGTATATAACAATCATGTGACCTGACTCAATGTACCACCTGGATCCATTTGGAACATTGCCAACCAATCCCTGCGTCAGGAAGCCTCCAAAAGCCTACACTATTCCAAGTAAACTAAACTCTTTTTTCCATTTCACTCAATAACAAAAACCCTGTACATTCACCCAGCTGAACACAACAGCGCTTGTTCAATGTCCTTTGTCTGGTATAATAAGGCGTAGTTTATCAAACAATCCTGTGCAATACTGGCTGGTACTGAATTTTTTTTCTACCCAACCCCTGCCCCATTTTCAAAACAAACCAACTTCATCTTAAATATATAATTAGCAACTGGACATCTACCAATAAATGACATTTTTTTAAAAATCAATTGGTTAAAAAATAAATTAATTTCCTTATACACACTCAAGAATTTCATCCTTTCTTAGAGGATGTCCTTCAAGGATAGCAGAGGGTTATTTAGGGTGATAACGGGAAATGTACTTATATCTTTCTTCAGTGGGTTATTGAGTAGCAGTCACAAGGGAAACACGATCTATGATGTCTAATACTAGAAACTAGGTCATCACAAGTCTTCAGTGCAGTTTAGTTCATTAATTGGTCTTTTAACCTACTTTACGTAACATTATCACAACGGACGGCACTACAGGAAAAAAGGGATATTGAAATTGCATGCTCCCAATGATATTAGAGAAAATGTATTATGTATAGCATGAAAAAGTTTTTAAATAACTTTCATAAAACTCAGCACTGTGCATCTATACACTAAACATTATACCATTTAATGGATAGTAATGATAACAATCAAGTGATGTAATTTTGCTTTCTGCATCGCTCAAAGATGGAGTGCTACCAAGTGACATAGGGTTCCCAAAACATCCACTTCAATCACCAACCTCTTGCGGCCTTCATTCCTGGTTGATCTGCACCTGATATTTCGCGTTAGATCAAATTATGGGAAAATATTAGTAGTTAAGTTTGGATGATTTGGGAAGAACTGAACATTTATTCAAATGTTACAGCTAAGGATTTCTATCTTTGCAAATTAAATACATCAAATGTTCCTCTAACCCTCGTTTCCTCCTTCCATTAGTACCCAGAGCTGCTTGTGACTAATGCTGCTTTACCCAGAGTTATCAATTGTTCAGTTTCGCTTTCATGCAAGAAGTTCATAGTTTCAAATCACCACTCCAGAGACAAAATTGAAGGCTGAAAGACTGACGTTCTAGTCCAGTGCCAATGAAGTGCTATGCTGTTAGCCAAAAAAAATTCTGCCAGAAAAACTCCGTTTCAGGGAGCATTTATCGAGGGGAAATGGACAGTTGAAGTTTCAATTTGACATATCTTTTATGAGATACTTAAATCAACATCCTATCTAATGAAAAGGATCCAGTAGCACCCTTGCAAAAATGAGAGTGCTATTCTCAATATTTGATCAATACCCATCCCTCAACCAAATTCAACATTACTAGATTGTGTTAAGCTTTCTTTTTTCCCTCTCAGGCTACCCAAAAAAGTGCTGAATAGCTCTACTGATTAATAAAACAAATTTAATAGCATTTTAAAAAGAGGCCTGAAGACTTTCAAACTGATAGACATGTTAAAAGCAATGGCATTACAGTTGTTTTCACACAGCACAAAGTATATGGTTAGAAGTATTTGAACCTTATACTTACATACAGAATATACAACAATATACAAAGCACAGTTAGATGACAAGAAGAATGCATGGTTATACATACACAGCTTTTTGTATTTGCCAAACAAGAAATTGCAGAATGATAACTAATTTGCATTTGAGAATTCATCAAGCTCATTATGACAGCAATAAAAAACTAGCCTATAGTGAAAACTCTTTGAAAATACATTCCTAACTGCATAGTAATTAAGGTGTGTTGTGTCTATCTAGCTCATGTGACTCTGCTCATGTGTTGTGACTCAATGTCACAAGATAGAAACCAGCTGTAGAAAAAAACAAGGATACAAGTCCCGAACTTTTGATTGCAATAAGATGCATTGTTTACAGTCGAATTTAAATATCCTTCCTCATTTTAATGCATCTTTTGGCATGATTTTTGTATTATTTGAAAATAATTTGTTAATTAAAATCCAGGTAAAGACACAGGATAGAATTTGCAGGTTAGCATTTCCCATTTAATTACATAAAAACAAGTTCTCCATATCATTAGGGAACTAAAATGGACATCACACCAACATACCAATTCACTTTATTCTCACCAACTAATAAAGTCCCATTTAAAGAATAATGAGGAATGGAAGGAGAGGCAAAAGCAGGAAATAAACTAATTCATGCAAACTGTCATTGGTAAACCTCAAAAAGCTTTGTTCAAAGTAGCAGATTGGCAAATTGCCAATGAGTGACATTTTAAAATTAAGAGCTCAAATTTCTCAGCTTTTATGTTTGGTACAGTTTGTCAACATTTTCTGACTTTAAGAAGTGTTTGTCAAAATCGAGTATTTGTTTTTCCAAATAAAAGCACTCCAGTCTCTACAAATCTCAAATCAAAACTAGTCACTATGGACTAATTCAAGCTCTGTCTTAATTATTTCCACATCTTCATCTTCTTTAATCAATTACTACCTGCATTTTTGCTCTTTTTCATCAACACCAACCAACTCATCCCACAGACAAGTATGGCTGGTCATAAATCTATGTGAACACTTTGAAAGTTCTGTACAACATTAAAGAAAATTAATGACAATGTCATCTTGAATTTACATTACCAGCAAAGAGTTGTATCAATAGGTTAAAATAAATCCATTTGAGCTTTCAGGGCCATTTTCAGTGTTCACATACATTAAATGCAAAAAAAAGATATACTGTTTTAACAAGAACTTGGCTTTTTAAACATTTGTTTTTTCTATGGTGTGCACCTTTTGTACCAGTTTTGAAACAATATTGAGAGGAGGTTTGGTGCTGAATAGCTGTCCCTTAAAGTATTTATTCATTTCCTGTTTACACTTTCTCCAAACTTATTTTCTGTTCCTCACTGATGTCTTTACCATTCTATTTCATCTAACTCCATCAGCTCTTTTGTCATTTCTCCTCCTCCTCCTCCCATTTTCACTCACAGTTCTTTGTTCTCCCTTCTTTCCATACTTTTTACCTCTTTTCTCATTCAGATGCAAAGACATTGACTCAAAACACTTGCTTTTCTCTCCGCAGATAATCTTACTGGGCTGCTGTGGATTTTCTTTTTATATGTTAAGAGAGGGACAAAAGCCTCCTCAACCATATTGGTGTAACAGACCTCAGGAAAGAATGCAGGGAGGCGAAGTTTCTTCTATAAAAAATACAATTTTAAACAATGAATTGATAGCTAAAATAGTTTCCATAAAATTATCTTTTTCCTGTTTTTCCTAGATTTCACCTGTTTCTAACATATGAAGAAGCCATTTGATATTACTCTCCCACCACTGCCTAAATGAATCTTACCCAATAGGAGACACAGAAGCAGCACTGTACTAATCATTACACGAGGAAATCTGCAGATGCTGGTAATTCAAGCAACACACACAAAATGCTGGTGGAACGCAGCAGGTCAGGCAGCATCTATAGGGAGAAGCACTGTCGACGTTTCGGGCCAAGACCCTTCGTCAGGAATAACTGAAAGGAAAGATAGTAAAAGATTTGAAAGTAGGAGGGGGAGGGGAAAATGCAAAATAATAGGAGAAGACCAGAGGGGGTGGGGTGAAGCTGAGAGCCGGAAAGGTGATTGGCAAAAGAGTTACAGAGCTAGAAAAGGGAAAGGATCATGGGACGGGAGGCCTAGGGAGAAAGAAAGTGTTGTGTCCCTTGAGGCTACTACAGATTTTCTTTTGTGAATACGCTAATAACAATGGGTTCTTAAGCAAATACAAATGAGATTAGGAATCATCAGGGGAAGTAGACCATTTGGCTTTTCAAATCTTCTCTGCCATTCAATACCAAACCTTTATCTTACGGTTGATCCTACCTACCATATTCCCATTCTAACCCACATCTTGCTGTCTTCAGAGATCCAAATTATTTCCTGATAATTGCAAAATTTATTATCAAAAGTACTTCAAAATGCACATTTGAAAGTATTGTCTTAAATAATTTCAATTGCTTGCATGGGAAATAGAGTGGAATAAAACTTTAGTGACCCAAATTTGTCACACGAGACCATCGTGAATTAACAAATATTCTCTTTTTCAGTTTTAAGGGAATAATAACAACCCACAAATAGGTTGCACAACAAACACATGATACTCCCTCCCCCCCCCCACTTTCTAGAAACTTGTACAATGACCTATCATACAAATGATATATATATCCTTTTATCATGGTAGAAGATAAATAAAACAAAAGTTATGTGAACTTACAATAACATTTTGTAAATTGATGTTATCTGCCAATAATAAACCTGACAACCACATCCTAACCCCCCAAAATATTACAGTAGAATGCCTGATTGTGATATATTGGAAAATATATCAAAATATCGATAAAATTGCAACTAATATGTATTTTCTTAGCTATGGGATCAGAATTACTGTTTAAAAAAACCAAACCTAGCTATTAGATTTTCAATATTAACCACGTTGATGTACAAATTAAATGCAAAGAGTGGCAGTTCAATATTAAATTATTGATAAAGCAAACAAAACTCTGAACAATTGAACAAGGGTCTTGAGAGCCCTTAAGTGCTGTCATTATATTTTAAGTTGTTTTGCATGAATATGATCACATACTGTAAGATAAACTCTAATCAAAAGTACGTCAATGCCACCCCATTGTAAAGCCAGAATTGTAAATATTACCATACTCATAGCTATCAAATGCCTAATCTAATCTTGATCTTTTGGTTTGAACCAAAATTGTGCTTACAATGCCTATGGGAGAGCTCAAGGAGATTACTGCTGAAGTTTCTATCTTTCTAAATTTAACAAAATAAAACTTCCAAACTAGTATAATCACAATCAACCAGAATGACTTGCTGTACTAAGAACACCTGCCTGTGTTATCACAATGGCATAGCTCTGTTGTATGGGGAGCAATCACAACTACAGTGAGGTTTGGTGATTTTAGCTGGACTCTACATGGACAATGGGAGGGTCACTGAGTCATTGATCTGAAATGTTAACTCCACATGTTCCTCTCTATAGATACTGGCTCACCTGCTACTTTCGGCATTTTAGTTATTATTTATATAATTACAGCACATGATTCTGACTGAACAGAATATCCAAAGTGAAAAAGTAACCACTAAAGGATGACCTGATGAGCATCTTCCTGTCTTTTAATTTTGTACTTGCAGTTTAATAAAACTGACCTCAATAAAGAATTGGCCAAATGTACAATGATTAAGAACATGACAACACAGGCCTTTGAATTCTCGGATAGACTTAGGACAGATTATGAAATCTAACATGAAATAATGCATTATATTGAAAATCTTGTAACAATAATCAAAATTGTTATGGAACTTTACCCAAAATGCTTTAAAGTGGAATTATGATTGGTCTGAATCACTCTGTTGTTTTGGACTTACGCATTTTCTAAAGAGCTTGCATCCTGCATGATCACTTTATAACTTATCTTGTGACCAGAAAGATGAAGCATGAATATTTGGAAATGGGAAGAAAAATTTGCTTTTGGTATCATGTGAATGATATGACTATTGCATTCCCTATTGAAGGGAAGACAAATTCTTGATGCTGCTGACAAGAATCATAGCTGATTCTAGAGTGCTGTATTGTAATACCGGTAATTCATTTCTGCTGCTTGCAGGTGTCAAGCAAAGGATTCTGTGTGAATAAAAGTTGTAACATAAGCAAGTAGAAAAATCATTAAGGAGAAAGCCATCCATTTCTTGAACTTGCTCAGCCATTCAATAATATTGTGGCTAATCTGATCAATGGCCTCAACTTCATTTTCCTCACTGATCTCCATTATCCTCAATGCCACTATAGTCCACAAAAACTCCCAGCTTTGAATACATTTAATGGCTCTGAAACCACAGCCCTCAAGATTAAGATCCATTTAGAATTACATTTTCACTAACATATGACATTACATTTACCATTTTAGATCATAAGATATAGGAGCAGAATTAAGCCTTTCATCCCATCAATTCTGCTCTGCCATGTCATCATGGCTCATCCTGAATCTCACTCAACCCCACACGCCTGCCTTCTCACCATACCCTTTGATGCCCTGACCGATCACGAATTTATCAACTTCCACTTTAAATATACCCATGGACTTGGCCTCCACCGCAGTTTTGTGGCTGCAGTACAGCGTAAGGACCCAAAAATCTATAAGTTTACAAAAATAGCGCAGAAAAAAATAACAAGGTCATTTTCATGGACCACTCGATAATCTAATGGCAGAAGGGATGAAGCTACTCCTAAACTGTTGAGTGTGGTTTTTCAGGTTCCAGTATGTCACTCTGATGGTCCTGGATGGTGAGGTCCTTGATAAGGCACTACATCTTCTAGATATTCCTTGATAGTGGGGAGGGTTGTGCCCATGATGGAGATGGCTGAATCTACAACCCTCTGCAGCCTCTTTTGATCCTGCACACTGGAGCCCCTACACCAGGCTATGATGCAACCAGCCATAATGCTCTCCATCTGTAGGAATTTAAGAGTCTTTCGAGAGATACCATATCTCCTCAAACTCCAAATGAAGTAAAGCCCTAAAGTGCCTTCTCATTGATTGCATCAATGTGCTGGGCGCAGGGCAGATCCTCTGAGCTCTTGAAGCTGCTCATTCTTTCCACTGCCGACCCCTTACTGAGGGCTGGTGTGTTCTCCTGACTGCCCCTTCTGGAAGTTCACAATCAGTTCCTCACCACCAACTGAGATTCAACCAACAGCACTTTATTATTGGTGATTTTACTGATAGCGTCGAGCTGTGCTTACCACACAGTCATACAACTATAGAGAGTAGGGAAGCGGGCCAAGCTTGTATTTGAGGTGTGCCTGTACTGATTGACAGCAAGGAGGAGATTTTACTACTAATCCACATTGACTGTGGTCTCCCACCAAGGAAGTCAAGGATCCAGTTGGAGGGGGAGGTACAGAGGTCCATATTTTGAAACTTGATATTAGTACTGAGGGAATCCGGTTGTCTGGTTTCTCCAAACCAGAGTGGAGAACTACTGAGATTACATCTGTTGTAGAACTGTTGCAATGGTAAGTGAACTGAAATGGATCCATGTCCCCACAAAGGCAGGAGTTAATTCCAGCTGTTACGTACACGGGGTACGTAACTGGGTGTCAGACCAGCAAAGATAGATGTATCCGTTGGAGTCTAGTAGTACTATATTCAAAGGTGTTTATCAGTAAAATAAGCAAAACAATACCAATACTGCAAATATACATATAACACAGGTTAGCAATAATAAACCTAAAAGTGTAGGAATAATAATAAGCAATAATAAACAAGCTCTATTGATGTCTACGGGTAAATGAATTGTCATAGAAAAGTATAAAGTTCAGTTCAGTTCGTACATGCTGAGGTAGGTATAGTTGTTGTGTGGTAATCGTTGGAGATTGAGAGAGAGAGCGAGCGAGCGAGCGAGATGTAACAGCTGCAGCAGGCAAACCTTTCTGTGGCTTTCTTAATTTGTCGGGTCATTGTGGCCATTCAGTTATGACCCCTCCATCCTTCAGCTAGACCGTTCTTCTGTAGTGGACTCGTCACTCTGGCATGAGTGGACACACACACAAGTCCCCACCGGCCCTGCCGTTACACTGAGAGCTTTATTGACCGATCTCCTGATTCGGTCTCCGAAACCCCCACCTTCCTTGTGGGTTAACAATTCTCAGTCAGTGTCCACTGGTGTGTCTGAAGGGTGACTCTCCAAGCCTGTCTTTTATCCCTACTAACGGGGTCTCAGCTATCCATCAACTCTGAATGACTGTGTTCATCAAATCAGGCCACTCCTGCTGTCTCCTGAGGAATGTTAATGAGCAAAGTAAAGTCCTTGTAGTGAAAGGTAAATAATCCAGGAAGAGTCAAAATACAATAAATCAACAGACTCTCTCTCCCTCTTATCTGTAGCAAATGTTCGTGCCTGTGTTTCGTCTCTCGCTATCATGAGCAGCATAGCAACAGCAACAGTTCATGGTTCTCGGAGGGGGGGATGGTTAACTCTGCACCCCATTGTCCATCAGGTCTGTTCATCACTCATAACACAGCCATAACCAACATCTCAATGCATTTCATTATGGTCAATGTGAGTGCAACACGGTGATAGTCATTGGGCATCTCACTCTGCTCATCCAGGGCACTAGAATGACTGCTGCCTTTTTGAAGAGGGCGAGAACAAGCAAGTGTTATGAAGAAAGCATGGTGGTGCCTCTATTTTCTTACAAGTTTGCAAAGATTCAGGACTTCAGCTGAAACTTTGACAAACTTCTATAGATGCACGGTGAAGAGTATATTGACTGGTTGCACCACGGCCAGGTACGGAAACACCAATGCCCTTGAATGGAAATGCCTACAAAAAGTATTGAATACAGCCCAGTCCATCAGGGGTAAAGCCCTCCTCACCACTGGGTACATCTACATGGAGCACTATCGCAGGAAAGCAGCATCCATCATCAAGGATCCCCACTTCAAGGCCTTACTCTCTTCTTAATACTGCCACCACAAAGGTGGTAAAGGAGTCTTGGGTCCCACACAACTAGATTCAGGAAGAGTTATTACTCCTCAACCATCAGACTCTTGAACCAGAGGGGACAACTTCCTTTAACTTCACTTGCCTCATCACTGAACTGTTGCCACAGTCTATGGACTCACGTTTAGGGACTCTTCATCTCATGCTCTTTTCATTTATTGCTTATTATTTTGATTTTTTTTCCTTTTTGTATTTACACATTTTGTTGTCTTTTGTACTGATTGTCCTGTTGCTGGTGGTTTTTCATTGTGTTTCTTGTATTTACTGTGGATGCCTGCAGGAAAGTGAATCTCAGGATGAAATGCAATCAGAGGTGGTAATGGCTAGATCTAACTCCTGCCTGAGCAAAGGCACGTGTACTTTAATAATAAATTTGCTTTCAACTTTGAACCTCAGACCGCAACAGTGACAGGTTGAAGATGTCCTTGAATACTCCAGCCAGTTAGTTGGCATTGCCAGCTACACTGTCCAAATATTCAAAGCACTCCAAGAACAACTTAATTATCAAATGCATGTTAAATGAGTGCATTTTATCCAGAAATGATAATTGCCAATTTCAAACAATCATCCAATGAGGGAAAACATTTATCACTTATCCCATCAAGCATCTCAATAATATCACTTCACTCTTCTAAACCCCAAGTATGCATAGAATTTATTAAATCTTTTCACCCCACCCTACTCGAATCAACTAACTCAACCAGGTCGAGCATATCTTTCCTTAAATCATACTAAAACTGCATGCAGTCTTCTACTGCCATTCTTTGGTCCCTCATGCTACATAGGCAACATTTCATTTGCCTTCCAAATCACTTGATGCACAAGATATAAAATGTGAACATACACCACCACTTAAACACAAATGTAGTCAAACTTCTATTGTCTAATATCAGATTACATGGAATTCCAGATGTTCTAGAAACTTAATTTGGTTTCCAGTGATTCACTGGAAAATTTATTACTCTAATGTGTAACTTTGAAGAAAAAGTAAATTGAGTATGCTGGGGTATCAATATCAATGATACTGATTAATCTAGAATATCTGCCAGTCCAACACTAAAGTTCCACAAGTGCTGAACTCAGTTTTATTGTATTCACTCACCATTCTAATTTTTGTTATATCTTCATACCACATTTCCCCATTTTGTATTCCATCTGCTATTGCTTTCCTACTCAAACTTATCACGTTCCAAACATTCAGTCCCTTCATCTGCCATCAATAGCAAAAATCCAGGACCTTAACATTTATTGGACCACAAAGTAGTTTTTTTCCTAATTATAATAGAAGTGACTGTCATTGTCAATACACCCACAAGAATATCTATAAATATAAACATAATAGAACTGGGAAAGACAAGAAAAAGTTAATTGATCGAGAGCTAAAGTGTATCATAGTTCAAACCGCATACAAGCTTGATCTTAGTAGCCGCTTTTAGGTGCTCGTTTATTGCAAATATCTAATCAGTCAATCATGTGGCAGCTACTCAATGTTTAAAAGCAGGCAGACATGGTCATGAGTTTCAGATGCTGTTCAGACCAAACATTAGAATGTGGGAGAAATGTAATCTCAGTGACAAACCGTGGAATGATTGTTGGTGCCATACGGGGTGGCTCAGGTATCTCAGAACTGCTGTTCTCTTCGGGTTTTCACACAAAACATTCTCTTAAGTTTACAGAGAATGGCATGAGAAACAAAAAAAGTATCCAGTGAACAAGGCAGTGCCTTGTTAATGAGAGCTCAGAGGAGATTGGCCAGACTGGTTCAAGCTGACAGGAAGGCGACAGTAACTCAAATAACCACGCGTTACAATAGTGGTGCGCAGAAGAGCATCTCCAAATTCATAAGACATTAAACCTTGATAGGCCATAGCAGCAGAGGACTATGAACATACACTCAGTAGCCACTTTATTAGCTACATGATGATGGCATCTGTCTGTCTCGAAGGACAATGGATGGTAGCACTGGAGTAACCTCTCTAGAGCACAAGCATGGACAGAAGGTATGGAGATCCTGGGATACGAAGTCATCAAAATCCCCTTCTCAGCCTCACAGGTGTCGTCCAAAGGGGAAGCATTACGTTTGGCACCAAGCTCGACTGCAGGAGCCACCGGAAGGATGTTCAGTAACGTTCAGCTGCCTTAGGGGCTCCACTCTGGGTTTACTCCCGTAGCCTTTGTCTCTCCCAAGGCTGCCCACAAGGCAGTGGGGCCATTTACCCATAGCTGGGGATTAGGTACAGGAGATACCTAATAAAGTGGCCACTAAGTGTAAAATCAGTCAGATGCTGATTAGATTGAAAACCAAATAATCCTGGTATACCCCAGGATTACCAGAAGCAACATTTGAAGTGCCTTTCCTGCAGACTCTGCATTGCCAACTACTGCTGTGTACTTCTCATTTGCAAAAATCTTAAGGGAAGTACTTCTGCACAGAATTAATCATGCTTCTTAAAACTTGTGACAATACCTGTGACACTAGCAGGAAAATAAATTGCAATACACCAGCACTTACATCAATTCCTGATTTCATAATTAGATCATGCAAGAGAAATCTTATGATAAAGGGAGCAAAGTTTTGATTGCATCATCAGTCCAACTTTTCTATATAGCCACTACAGCAACAGAAGCAAAAAGCTGCTATATTTTAGCATAACGGAATAAGGAAGAGTTAATAAAATTTGAATTGAATATTATAAATAGCTGTTAATATAATTCAACTAATCAGATAGGAACTGCTAAATATAGTTTCGCTTCCATTGTCCTTTAAGTAAAATTGTAACAAAACCTGAGATGGCTTTTATACAAGTATTCAGGATAAAACAATTATCTTTTATAAGTAATTGTGCTCCAATTTAGTTAAGAGTATGAGAAAGAAAGAGAAAATAAGACATCAAACTTCATCAGCAGAACTTCAACCTAAATAGATAGCTGTAACTTTTTTAAAAATATGGAGCCTACCACACTTGTGAAATCAAATCTCCAAAATTTACAAGACTCCAATAGCTGAAATTTATTAGGTGTGTTGATGAAAGCTGTATGTTCCCATTCACCTCCAACTGAACCCAGGTACCTTGCTGTGAACTCGAATACTTCAGTATTCATGAATATGGCAAATGGGTAATACTTGAGGATTAGTTTAATTTCCAAATTCACTCAATACAATGTCAGGTTTTCCATTTGCTGATATGCTGTAGATTTGCAGCAGTTACGCCCTTGTCATTTGCTATCACTAGTTAGCTCTTTAGCAAACCACAAAATGAATTAACAATCACAAATTTAACATGCAGTTAAACATTTCTCACTAACTGTACATATTCATATCAACCATTAGTGATTCCCTTTGATTGCTCCCTTAAATTTTCCAAGTAATTAAAGTATTCAAATAAATCAGAGGAGTGTCCTCTTCCTGAGGAGATTGAAATGCTTAAGGCTCCGCTCCCCCATTCTAACCAATTTTTACAGAAGCACCATCGAGAGTGCCCTGACCAGCTACAGTACCATTAGACCGCAAGACCCTACAAAGGATTGCGAGGACTGCCAAGGATTGATCATCAGGATCTCTCTTTCACTTATCCCAAGCTATTTACCAGGAGTGCTGCACATGCAGGGCCCTTAGCATTATCAATGATTCCTCCCATCTGGCCAGTAATCTCTTAGACTCCCCTACTCAAGCAGGAGGTACCGTAGCATTCAGACAAGGACCGTTAGGAATGGAAGCAGCTTCTTCCCCCAGGCTGTGAGACTGCGGAACTCCCTGTCACCACCCAAGTCTCACCACATATGAAGCGCCAAATGCATTTTACTGTTTACTTCTTAAACTTGTGTCATAACTGCACATTATTTATTTATGGTAATATTACTTATTGTGTCAGTTATATGTACTATGTTCTGCACCGTGGTTTGAAAGAACATTGTTCCCTATGGCTAGGTTGAAAGCAGGTTGAAATGACAAACTTGAACTCGAAACACTCAAATTAGTTAAAGCAATCATGTCTTCTCTTTCATGAAACTTGTCTATTAAATAGAAAGTGAAGTAATTAGCAGAGATTTGATGAATAGCATTTAATTATTTGCAGTATCATGTTTGCATTGTCAGTTCATATATGATTTGGTTAAAATGTAAAAAAAGTTTATTCCCCCATTAAAGTTCTGAAACATTTGCTGACAACTGGAAAAGGGGTGGCAGGTATATAATCAGAACTTTTGTCGATTAACCTCTCCTACCTTCCAATCAATCACTGACTTTCCTTATTGTTCTTTCCTCAAATTTACAGATAATTTTTTTTCTTCTCTGGCTTAATCTAGTATTATGGAAAGGTCATTACTCTGATAATTCAGTTTCTGTTGTCACATATGCTCCATAATGTGCTGAGTACTTTGAGAATTTTGCTTTGCATCTGCAGTATTTTGCTTCTGTAGGTCAAGTAAAATCACTTTGGGAAGAATATTACAGGATATCAATTGGCCTTTTCTCCACATCATCTTTTTGGTCTGATCTAAACTTCATTAAAATAAGTGCATTGTGAATATAATTAACACAGATTAATTTGACCATATCAGTTATTTCTGTACATTATATTAAATGTAATTTGGGGAGTACTGGATGCTTCACAAACCTGATTAATAATCAAAATAACTGTCTTTGACCAAGTAGTGGCAGTGTACTACCAACAACTCCTACAAGATGTCAGCATGAACATTGCTCAGGGGTTAAAAGATTGTGGTCTTCAACAATCATTGTAAGACAAGCTAATTGAGAATTTTGCCTTCCATCTGCAGTATTTTGATTATCACTGGTCAGTGATAAATCTTCACAGTGGGACATTGCATGTCATCTAAAACTTTGACAAGCTTCTATTGATGTGATGTGGAGAGTATATTCACTGGTTGCATCATGGCCTCGTAAGGAAACATCAAAAACACAAGTGCACAGAAACGCCTACAAGAAATAGTGGATACAGCCCAGTCTATCATGGGTAAAGCCCTTCCTACCATGGGCACCTCTACATGGAGTGTTGTCGCAGGAAAGCTGCATTCATTATCAAGGATCTTCACCATCCAGGCCATGCTCTTTTCTTGCTGCTGCCATCAGCAAGGTATAGGAGCCTAAACACCCTCACCACCAGGTTCAGGAAGAGTTATTACACCTCAGCCATCAAACCCTTGAACCAGAGGTGATAACATAACTCCATTTCATTTGCCCCATTACTGAACTGTTCCCACAACCTTTGGACTCAACTTCAAGGACTCTTCATCTGATGTTCTCAATATTTATTGCTTATCTGTTTATTATCAATTTCTTTTTTCTTCTCTTTATTTTCATACTTGCACAGTTTGTTTGTTTTTTTTGCACATTGGTGTTGTCCATCCTTTTGGGTGTGATCTTCCATCGATTTTATCGTGTTTTTCGCATTTACTGTGATTGCCCACAAGATGAATCTCAGGGTTGTATATGGTAACATAATGCTTTGATAATAAATTTATTTTGAACTTAAAGCAATCCCATTCTCTCAAGTCTTCTGCATACTGCAACTTGATTCAGCTTGAACTAACTTTGAATCTACAGTGGAACTGATGCAGTTTGCAGTTTCCCATTCCAATACAACAGAAAGCTTATGGGCAAAATGCAATTCCATTGCAAATGAAGTTGAGTGAAGTTTCAGAGTGATGACAGTCAAATTTGTGTCAGATGCACAACTACATATTTGCACAGGTACAGTGAAAAATTTGCAAAAACACACAATTCATACGCAATTTTTTTAAACCAGAGGAAAATGAAAGTCCATTTTAGTGCAATGTGGTCAGTGTAGCTAAAATACAGTGATTAGGGTTTTGGCAGTTGGCTCAAGAACTAAGTGGTAGAGTACCGGTAGTTGTTCTTGAAACTGGTGGTGTGGTGTGGGATTTCAGGTCCATTCAAGGGCACTGGTGTTTCATACTAGGCCGTGATGCAGCCAGTCAATATACTCTCCACTATATATATATATATATATGTTTGTCAAAGTTTTAGTTGTCATGCTGAATTCTCACACACTTAATTAGAGGCACTGCCGTGCTTTCTTCATCATTGTACTTATGTGTAGAGCCCAGGGAAGGTCCTCCAAAATAATAACACCGAGGAATTTAAAGTTGCTGACCCTCTCCACCTCTGAACCTCCGATGAGGACTGACTAATGTACCTCTGCTTTCCTTCTTCTGAAGTCAACAATCAGCTCCTTGGTCTTGATGACTTTGAGTAACAGATTGTTATGAGACCACTCAGCCAGATTTTCATTCTCCCTCCTATATGCTGATTCATCACACATTTGATTTGGCCTATGACAGTAGGGTCGACAGCAAACTTGAATATGCCATTGGACATACTGGCTTTGGAGGCAGTGCAGAGGAGGTTCACCAGGCTGATTCCAGAGATGAGGGGGTTAGACTATGAGGAGAAATTAAGTTGCCAGGGACTCTACTCGCTGGAATTCAGAAGAATGAGAGGAGATCTTATAGAAACATAAAATTATGAAAGGGATAGATAAAATGGAGGCAGGCGCACTGTTTCCACTGATAGGTGAGACTAGAACTAGGGGACATACTCTCAAGATTCAGGGGAGTAGATTTAGGATGGAGATGAAGAGGAGCAGCTTTTCCCAGAGGGTGGCAAATCTGTTGAATTATCTGCCCAATGAAGCAATGGAGGCTACCTCAGTAAATATATTTAAGACAAGGTAGGATAGATTTTTGCATTGTAGGGGAAATAAGGAATATGGGGGGGAAAGGCAGGGAGGTGGAGATGAGTCCGTGGCCAGATCAGCCATGATCTGTTGAATGGCGGAGCAGGCTCAACGGGCCAGATGGCCTACTCCCGCACCTATTTCTTATGAGCTGTGCCTAGCCACACAGTCATAAGTGTAAAGCAAGTAGAGTAGGGGAATAGGCACACAGCCTTGTAGTGCGTCTGTGCTGATGGAGATTGTGGAGATGTTGTTGCCAATCCAAACTGACAGGGGTCTGCAAATAAGGATAGAGGATCCATCCAAATGCACAAGGAGGCATTGAGGTCAAGGTCTTGGAGCTTATTGATTAGTTTTGAGTGGATGGTGTATTAAATCATGAGTTTTAGTCAATAAAGAGCATCCTGATGTATACACCTTTGCCGTCAAAATATTCCAGGGTTGAGTGAAGAGCCAATGAGATAGCACCTGCTGTGGACCTCTTACTCTGGTAGGCAAATTGAAGCAGATCCAAGTGGTTACTCATCACCAACCTCTCAAAACACATCATCACCGTGGATGGAAATGCTACTGGTGATAATCATTGAGGCAGGTTACCATGTTCTTCTTTGGCGCTGGCATAATTAAGGTCTGGTCGACACAGCCCAGTCCACCACAGGTAAAGTCCCTCCCACCAGTGAGCACATCTACATGAAACGTTGTCATAGGAGAGGAGCATCCATCATCTGCAAACCCTCCACCACCACCCAAGGTATGTGGATGTGGATTCTCTCTTCTCACTACTGCCATACAAGAGGTGGTACGGGAGCATCAGAACTCACACCGCCAGGTTCAGGAACAGGCATTACCCTTCAAGCATCAAGCTCTTGAACCAAAGGGGATAAACTTCATTTGCCCATCATTGAAATGTTCACACAACCTACAGACTCACTTTCAAGGACTCTTCATCTCATGTTCTTGAAATTTATTGCTTATTTATTATTATTTATTTCTTTTTGCATTGGCGCAGCTTGTTGTCTTTTGCAAACTGGTTTAATGCCCAAGTTGGTGTGGTCTTTCACGAATTCTGTTATATTTATTAATCCATGGATTTATTGAGTATGCCCACAGGGTAGTGAATCTCAGGGTTGTATATGTACATGTACTTTGATAATGAATTTACTTTGCATGTTTCTCCCACCTGATGGTAATTGCAAAAAGATGGCATAGCTTGGACGGTGGAGATCTTTGATAATAGATATTGTCTTTTTGAGGGAGGACCTGCTGTAGATAATATTAACGGTGGGGAAGTAGGTGCCCTTAATGAATTTGGCTGACCGACTCCCAGTTTGCATTGGAATTGGAGGTAGAGTGAACCTATTGGTTGGAATTACAACATGCATGCTGGCATGTAACAATTGCAGAGAGGTGATGAATTTCTGAGGCAAATAAATTTGAGAAAGATTCCCCATAGGTCCTCTTAAGTTAGTAAGTCCAATGACAAAAAAAGTCACATGTCACGGTTGATGTTGCACTTTGCATTTCTTTTGTAATTATTATGCAATTTTGTGCCTCTAAATGGATAAGATTATAGTGGAAAAAATGTCAGCTGAGTGCAAAGGGCACAGTTTATTAAAATACATGCAATTCTAACCCAAATAGGTAATGAAGAATTCCATCTACTACATACATTTATAAAAACAGATTTTAATACCAAGGTTTAGAAAAGTGAACAAGCTTTTAGTCAAATAATGCAAATCTCATCTTTTACAATAAACATCTTGAAAATGAATCAGAATTAAGCATGGTGAACTAGAAGGCCGATTTCAAGGCTGAAAACAGGACCTGGCAAAAGTAGACTGGGAGCTCTACTTGAAGGTAAGGCTACATCCAAGTGGGAATCATTTAAAAATTAAATACTTAAAGAGTTCAAAGACAATATGTTTCTATAAGAGCAAAAAGTTCAAGGAATCCTGAACGCCAAGGCATACTGAGGATTGGATAAAGGTAAAACCAGAAGCAAAAGGCAGCTATACAAAGAACTGAAAGCAGGGGAGGTCAACAGGAGTACAGAAATTATAGGGGAGGGACACTTTGAAAATGAGGGAAAAAAGAGGGATATGAATATTATGATGGGCAAAATTAATAGCATATTTCATAAATATTTTGCAATTTTCAAGGCTATGATGATAACTGGGAAAAAGCTAGTGCCCAAGGAGGTGATCTGCGCCCCCAGAGTTGGAGGATGCTAACAAGCTCTTAAATTACCATTTCTCCACTGCAATCAAAATAGTTGGAGGTGGTCAGTGAAATTCTATCTTTAAATATAATTGAAAAAGGGGTAGATATCTTAGCAGTGTTACAGGTAGATAAATCTCCTAGTCCTGATGAAATGGATCCCTCCTTGAGAAGCAAGGAAGGATATAACTGGGGCAATAAGAGATTGTTTTTTACTGACCATAACTGATGTATCAGATAATTTTAGAGCAACAAACATGATAACTGTATTCAAGATAGGCAGCACGGATAAACTAGGTATGACCATTAGTAAGATGCACAAGACAATGACCCAAAAGGCTCAGAGCCAATGCGATCCAGAGCAGTTTAGCAAATTGGATCCAAAATTAGCTCGGTATTGAAGCACAAGACAATGGCAACAGCAGTTTTTGTAATTGGAAGTCTGTGACTAGTGATGTACCATAGCGATCAGTGCTATACTGTTTATAATAAACATTAATGATTTGGATGTTAACATAGACAGCATGATTTGTAAGCATACAGATGATGTAATAACTGTGGCTATTGTTAATAGTTTACAAGGTAACTAAGACTACAGGGCAATACAAGTTGATGAGCACAACAATGGCACATGGAACTTAATTCAGCTAAAAAAATATGCATTTTAGGAGGATCGTTAAGGATAGGACATTCACAATGAATGACAGCACCCACAGAAATATTGAAGTGCACAGCTTTGCTACACAAGTCTAAGAATCCCTGAAAGTGGCATCTCATAGGATACTTGCCCTCATTAGTCAAGGCTATGATAAGCACACGGAGTAATGGTGCAGCTTTACTGGCCATTGTTTGAGTCAAAGGTGGAGTACCAAAAAGGAAGTGCATGCTTGCACTACACCATGCTTAAAGTTGCCTGTCCCATTTAAGCAGCATAGTGTCCCAAATACATGAAGTGAATCCTGGCAAATTTCTCCATTGGTTTTTGATCTTTAAGAGTTGACTATCCTGACTCTTATCACCAAGCCAATTAGTTAATGTATCTCACCTTGGAGCTCCCAGGGGCCTTAACTTTTTGGACCAGACTTTCATGCACAATCTTGTCAAACACCTACCGGTAACTAAATTCTATATAAACAACATTTATCACACTGCCGCAATCAATCTTCTTAGTTATCACCTCAAAAATCTCAAACTCCTGAGTTAAGATTTCATCTGTACAAAGCCACACTTACTGTTTCTGATCAGCCTTTCTTAATTTACACAGATTCTATTCCTTAACATTTTCTCCAATGATGTCTCTACTACTGACACAAGGTTTATTCGTCTTATTCCTACTGTCCATAAAGAGAGCTCTAAGGGGGAAGATGGGGCTAATAAAAGTAAAAAGAGCTGTGATCTCCATCAAAGATTTCACATTGTCTTGCAGTGATGCCCATTTATTGGACTATCTAACTGCCTTTCATTTGAGAGGACAGTCATATTTTTCATAAATTTAAGGAAACAGCAAACATTAACAGATTAAATGTTAACAGTAATTAACATTAATAGATTCTGGCCATTTACACAACAGAAACAGAATGAACTGGATTTCCTGCATTCTTTCTAAGCAGTTCATAGAAGCAATGGCAGAGACAGAAATACATCTGTTTGAAATATTTAGTATATTTTACAATATTATAAAATATAAATAATACAAGATTAAATGTACAAAATATAATATATAATATTGTAACAATTATAGCATAACTGAGAACAACATGAATTTCAAATATTTTCCTAACCATAGCATTCAGTAATCTGAAAAGGGAAGTTTTCCTTTTCATTCATAAAAATCTTTTATAGATATCTAAGATCATATAGTTGGATCAAAAATGTTTAAAAAGACATTAATTTGAAGTTATTTTGAAGAAATAGAATCAGTTAGCTATTCTAACACATATTATGCATCAGTTGCAGTTGTCCATTAATTTGGATGAAGGCTAATATAAAGATTTGCATTATAAGCAACTTATCACAATCTCCCCCCCTCTCTCTCTCTCTAGGACCAGCTAACAAAAATTGGTAGACATTAATGTCCTTGCTTGTACAATACACAATCCTATAACTTCGATACATCTGTACAAACTAATCATACAACTACACATGTTTAGAAACATTGAGAGAAAGTTCAATTCTGATACATTCTATCATTAACATATATTTTGTTAATTACATTTGAAATCATGCAACATTAAAAGCAATTAAGTCATTAGTTTATTGAAATTCTGGTAGCTATCACCTTCACTCTATACACCTCCAAACTGACTATTCCAATGCACTCCAGGAATATCCTATCTTCTGTGTACTTCTGGATATTCATGTTCTGTTTCTGATTTTGCACTGGGGCCATTCAGTATTAGATCTGTATTCCCCAAACTACACTGAATCCTGATTGAGAAAGTCTCAGTTTTAAAATGTTCATCTGTATTTTCAAACCCTTCCATGTTCCCAGCTTTCCTCATCTCCAATCCTATAAGTCTTAAAGACACTTGCTCTCCTCCAGTTCTAGCCTCTAAATCATCTAGGCTTTATTTCTGCTAACTTCAGCTGTCAAGATCCTGTGCCCTAATCTCTCTTTTGCTCCTTCCAAAAACTCCATGTTCTTGATTACATGTCCGTGTTGCTTGCTGACAAATTTTGTTTGACAATTTTCCTTTCAAGTGCCTTAGAAAGAAAGTTCAACTACGTCAACTTTGCCATACCTGCTACTGACAGATTCTGATATCAAAACACCCATATCCAGTGACAATCAATTAAATGGCCAGCAACTAGTGGTGATTGACCACTTCAAAAACACATCAAAACTCCCACTGGCAGAACTAAAATCGGCACAGGGAAGAAAATTCATATGTTTCCATTCTTCTCTGCATACTGGTATATTAAAAAAAAAGAATGTACTTTGGAAAGGAGTTAACACTACTCTTGCCACACCTATATTTATTTTAACAGGTTGCTTTGAATAAGTTCCCCTATGCAACGAAACAATACCTTATTTAATAAAAATCGAGTGATGAGAGCTGTTTATAACGTTTCACTTCACTATATCATACACAGGTTTATTGTGTATGTGATCTGCCAGAATTCATATTAGTTCCCATAAGAACGTTTACATTTGTTGGTACCCTTGTGGCCCCTTTTACTATCTACTTTCAGGGCAACAGTTTTAAAAGAGGAAACAAATTAGAGTTAAACCAAGACTCGTCATCGTGATGGCTGAAGTGGCTCATCTTTGGATTGGGTGGGGAGGGGAATTTATCAGAAAATGTTAAGCATAAAAACTGCATTATTTGGGAAAAGACAGCCTTCGGTTATATTTGGAGGAAAGAATCCTAATATTAATCATGACCCAAGAGCACGGAGATCAGCAGTATGATTTTTTGATCAGCAGTAATTTTTTTTTTAAATAGCAAGTTCAAAAGCACGGTTTCAACCCCTCGTCGGTTAATTTTCTCGTTTATTTTAACTGTGGATGCAATCAAAGCGTTTTTTTTTTTTGAGTATTTGATTTTCAGCCAAGTCTTTATCACAGTAATTGTCACAAGCACGTGGAGGTCCACCCATCTACTGGTAAATGTTTCTTACGACCAAAAAAAGCTCCTCCCCAGAATAACGAAACAGAACAGCAGTCACCCAGTAAATCAGGTTTCAAAATTAACATAATTGCATTCTCTTAAAGGACTAAATACAACAAAACACTAAGAAATAAAAATGCAACAATTCAGCACTAGAATACACTTCCGTATTTTGATACATTCTATCTGCCAGGGCTGGGCTATAGTCACTGGTCGTATCACTTCAACCACCGATACTCCTGGGTGCAATTCCTTCCTTAAAGAAGAAAGGGAATACACAGCACATCAGCTCATACCTGAACGAACTATCTTCACTCGAACCTTTCGTGGGGGAAGTCGGGCCATTCCGTTTGTTGAAGAGTTTCTGAAATAAAGTCGGTGGCATTTTCCTGGTAGGTGTGACAATCGCTGCAAAGCGATACTCCACCGAGCTTCACTGTCATATGACTAAGGCTGGCTTAGAGACGCCGCTTCAGGGGAACTCCAAACGACCTTGCTCATTGGTCCTTTGCAGACAGACCTGTTCTATACCGAATGTAATTATTGGCTACTTCGCATCGGGTAACCCACATGCTTAAAGATTTTTTTGAAAAAAATGTTTTGGTTGTTTTGGGGAGTGTTTCATGTGTGCAAAGATCTGACTTCATCTCATCCGCAGAAAATACCTATGTTTGTTACAAATATTGTTAATGATTTGCTGAAATGATATTGTATGCATGGAGAAATCAATCTTCAGGGTATTTTTTCTTCCGATTTGCACCACTTTTTTAAATAATACTTTCTAGTGCAGTGGGTGATATTGGAGTGCTTTGTGTCGCCATCTGTACAGTTGAGTAGTTTCGTTATCAACAAAACTAGCCGAGCAAAGAAAAGTTGTAACGTTTAACCGGGAAGAACCAGTTTACCAAAAATAATTCTCCCGCCGATTCAGCTCTTTATTTCGAGCCTTCTAAAATGCATTCGTTATCCCATTTGTTTTTATTACTTTCTTCGGAGTCATTTCGGTCCTAGTAGACAAAAATATATACTTTTATCAGGGAGAAAGCGCATTGTAAAAGTACAAATGTCATAATGTCATAGGAAAGTTAAATACAGAAACAGGGCATTCAGCCCATCTAGTCCGTGTCAAATCGCTATTTTTCATAAAACTATTTTCTCTAGAATCCTCTTTACAGCTGTGTATTTTTTTTCAAAATGTATACGTCACTAGCAAGGCTTTCACTATTCCCCAAACCTAAATGCTCACTAATCAGTGTGGCTTTTTTTTAAAGGAGAAATACTTCAATTCAGGTCTGGAGTCACAAAAATGGTAGACTGATATTAACAGCAGATTTCCTGTTCTGAGCTAGATGGGTTCCCACAGCTGCTATGGTAAGGGTGAACCTATGAATTATTAGTCTTGACAGCTACTTATACTACAACAGCAAATTAACCATTGCATCACCACTATACTTGGCCATCTTCTTCATCATTTTCATACATATTTCCCGAAAGAAGCCCAAATTGGACCAGACATGAAAGTGGTCTTGCAGTTACTCTAGACAATGTTTATTTCCAGTGGTAATTAAGATAATTTGTTTTCTATAGCAGGTAGCAATGCACAATGACAATTTAATATAGGGGTCACAAAAGTCTTCATCCACTTTTTCCCCACCTTGTCCTCTTCCAATTGCCATTGTAAGTAAGTGTATGATAATTTCTGCTTTTGGTTTTATCAGATCTTGATATATAACAATCAACTTTGAATAGAATATGAAACTTATTGTTGTTATGTTTTGTTAACCCCAAAACATAAAACTAATTGAAATAAAACACAGAGTGGGAATAACGTGTCTTAGTTTTGTTTTTACTTTAAGCGAGGTGCGCACTTATGGCGTGGTGGTGTGATGATGTATGCCATTCACATAGCTTTACATCTAACCCATAATGAATTATTTAAACAGGCAAGAATGCTTTATCAAACAATATATTTACAATATAACTCAGATTTTTCTGAAATATTAAGTACACAACAAGAGTTGCAAGCAGCATTCAATATCCAAAAGTAATTAAGATTTTGAAAGTCTTCGAAATGGGCAGTGCAAACTTTCTTTCTAATTCCAACCATAAAAATTCAAGAGAAACTGTAAATATGAAGATATTTAACATATCTTCAAAGCATATGCTATTAACAAAAGAAAATAGCTATACAAATAGAGACACAGAAGCAAACTATAGTTTACAATTTTTCCATAAGTGTGTGGGCAGAACATATTTGCAATGTAGTGGACAGCACAAGGACCCCTGTAAATATTAATGGCAGGGTGGCATTGAAATAAAAACAAATTTCTAACCAATACACTAATTCACCATTCTCCTCCACTAGTCACACAGTGAATGTGCTCACACTAGGCCACAGGTAGGGATCTAAAGCAATCAGTGGATTCAGAGAGCAATAGGGATATTTCTTTGAAAGCCAAGGATTCTTCAAAGGAATGGATTACTATTGCTCCTTCACTCCTAATGAAACTTAGGGAAGGAAGTTCTTATGTTATCTTGGCCTCCTTGATCAGTTAACTGCTACTCATCTTTCCCCCTGAATTTATAATAGCCTTTGTCTTATTAAGGAGAGTTTTATTTTGCCTGTTTTGCTGCTGAGAAGTATCAGAAAATGCATACTGCCAACAACAGGTTTCCAACATGCAAGTCCAACTATGCCAGTGCCCTCTTTGCCACAAACATCTGATACAAACTTACACACCATTAAAGCCCTGGGCACTGAAATGACTCCTCGCTCAATCATTAGACATAGAAGCAGAATTAGGTCATTTGGCCCATCGAGTATGCTTCAACATTTCGTCATGGCTAATTTATCACCCCTCTCAATGTTACTCTCCTTAACCTTTGATACTCTTACTAATCAAGAAATCAATCTCCACTTTAAATATACCCAATGTATTGGCCTCTGCAGCTGCCCATGGCAATGAATTCCACAGATTCACCACTCTCTGGCTAAATAAATTCCTCCTCGTCTCTGTTCTAAATGGACGTTCCTCTACTTTGAGACTGTATCCTGATTCTAGACTCCCCACAGTCCGTGGTCTCTTCCACACTCAGGTTGGAGGAGTAACAGCTTATATTCCATCTGGTAGCCTCCAACCTGATGGCATGTACCTCGATTTCTCAAACTTCCAGTATTTGCCCCCCAACCATTCCCATTTCCCCCTCACCTTCTTCTCCTCCCCTTCCACTTTCTTCCATGACCTTCAGTCCTCTCCTATCAGATTCCCCCTTCTCCAGGATGATTTGGCAGGTGAATATGTGGCTGAGGAATTGGTGCAAGGAGCAGGGGTTCAGATTTCTGGATCATTGGGATCTCTTCTGGTGAAGGTACGATCTGTACAAAAGGGATGGTTTACACCTGAACTCATGGGGGACCAATATTCTAGCAGGCAGGTTTGCTAGAGTTGTTCAGGAGGTTTTAAACTAATTTGGCAAGAGGATGGGAACTGGAATGATAGTGCTGAAGATGAGGTAGTTAGTTTACAAACAGGGAGCCGCAGTGATTCTAGCAAGGAGAGGCTGGTGATAGGGCAAAATTGCAGTCAACAGGATGAGTTGCTATGTAAAAGGCAGACAAAATCAAAAAGGGTGGATACAGGATTTAAGGTGTTATATTTGAATGCACACAGTATACAGAATAAGGTAGATGAACTTGAAGCATAGATACAGATTGGCATGTATGATGTGGGCATCATTGAGTCATGGCTGTAAGAACATTACAGGTCGGAGCTTAACATTCAAGGATACACATTGTATCGCAAGGGTAGGCATGTAGTCAGAGGAGGTGGCATGGCTCTGTTGGTAAAAAAATGAAATCAAATCATTTGAAAGAGGTGAGATAGTGTTGGAAGGAGTTGAATTGTTGTGGGTAGAATTAAGGAAATGCAAAGGTAAAAAGACCCTGATGAGAACTATATAAAGATGAGCCCCCACCCCCCCAAACAGTTGCAAGGATGTGGTCTACAAATTACAACAGGAGATGGAAAATGCATGTCAAAAGGGCAATGTTACATTAGTCATGGGGGTGTTCAAATGCAGGTACACAGGTAGATTGGAAAAATTAGGTTGGTGCTGGATCCCAAGAGGGGGTATTTCTAGAATGCCTATGATAAGGCTTTTTAGAGCAACTTGTGGTTGAGCCCAGGGATCAGTTAAGGGATTAACGGATTGGAGGTTCTGCAATGACCCAGAATTGATTAGAGAGCTTAAGGTAAACAAACCCTAAGGGGCAAGTGATCATAATGATAGAATTCACCCTGAGATTTAAGTTAAAGTCAGGTGTATCAGTACTACAGTGGAGTAAAGGGAATTGTGGAGGCATGAGAGAGCAGCTGGCCAAAATTGACTGGATTCTGGAATGGTTTTGGAAGACTGGAAAATTGCAAATGTCACTCCACTCTTCAAGAAGGAAGAGAGACAGAAGAAAGAAAGTCATAGGCCAGTTGGTCTGACCTCAGTGGTTGGGAAGATGTTGGAATCAATTGTTAAAGATGTAGTTCCAAGGTACTTGGACACACGATAAAATGTTGTAGTTCACATGCTGTCAAGGGAAAATCTTTCCTAATAAATCAACAAACAGGATAGACAAAGAATCAATGGGTGTTGTGTACTTGGATTTTCAGAAGTCCTTTGACAATGTGTCACACATTAAACTGCTTAACGAGAGCCTATGGTATTACAGGAAAGATACTAGCATGAACAAAGCAGTGGCTGAATGGCAGGAGGCAGAGTGGGAATAGAAGGAGCCTTTTATGGTTGGCTGCTGGTGACTAGTGGTGTTCCACAGAGGGCTGTACTAGGGCAGCTTCTTTTTACATTTTATGTCAATGACTAGGTTAACAGAACTCATGACTTTGTTGTGTTTGCAGACAATACGAAGAGAGATGAGAGGGCAGGTAGTGCTGAGGAAACAGAGGCTACAGAAGCACTTAGACAAATTAGGAGAGTGGGCAAAGAAGTGGTAGATGAAATACAATGTAGGGAAGTGTTACCTGCACTGGTAAAAGAAATAAAAATGTAGATTTTCTAAATGGAGAGAAAATTCAAACTCTGAGGTGCAAATCTGAGCTACAGGTTTAATCTGTTCTGAGGAAGGCAAAGTGAGGGTAGCATTCATTTCAAGAGGACAATATAAAAACAAAGATGAAATATTGAGGCTTTATAAAGCACTGTCAAGGCCTCACTTACAGTATTGTGAGCACTTTTGGGTCCCTTATCTAAGGATGTGCTGACATCCTTGGGGTCAAAGGAGGCTCACAAAATTAATTCCGGGATTGAAAGGCTTGTTTTACGAAGAGTGTGATGGTTATCATCCTGTACTCACAGGAATTCAGAAGAATGGGCGGGGGGGGGGGGGGGTGACATCATTGAAACCTGTCAAACGTTGAAAGGCCTTGATAGAGCAGATGTAGATAGGATGTTTCCTTTGGTGGGAGAGTCCAAGACCAGAGGATACAGCCTCAGAATAAAGGGGCTTCCTTTTAGAATGAAGATGGGAAGGAAATTCTTTAGACAGTGTTGAATTTGTGGAATTCATTGCACCAGGTGACTGTAGAGGCTAAGTCTTTAAGTATATTTAAGGCAGAGGTTGATAGATTCTTGACTAGTCAGGGCATGAAGGGATACAGGCAGAAGGCAGCTGATTGGGGCTGCGAGAGAAAATGGATCAGCCTTGATGAAATGGTGGAGCAAGCTCAATGGGCCAAATGGATAAATTCTGCACCTAAAAACTACTTTATGGTCTTACAAGACCGAATCAAAATGAGAAAAGATATATTAAAAAATAATTCTTGAAACAGTCTTAAATTATGTTTCTCTGGCACCATTTTTTCTGGATGGTAAACCACATTACATTTATAGTATTTAATTTCTATAATCAGCTGTAATTTTAACTTTCAACAAACTGAATCTAAACTCTTTGCCATAACAATACAACCATCTTTGAACAAATATAGATGCAACTTTGGTTTTATTTTCCATGAATATATTAAAAATTACAAATTCTTTTACATAAATAAATATATACTGGACAATTTTATTCCAAGCATAAATTAACAATCACTATAAGTTTTTTCCCCCCCATTCTCTGGTTAAATAAAGCTTTTACTGATGAATTAATTTAGTACAAAAGTACAAACTTGACAGATACAGAAGAGCTTTTTCAAAATTTCAAACAAGCACAATCAAGTAGGTGAGGTAATAATAAAGTCTGCAAGAGAGAGAAAAAAAAACAAAGTAATTACAAAATAATCCAGCACATGAATGAAATCAAAATGAAGTCACATTTCAACAGCATTACAAGCACAACTGTGTTACAGTCTCAGGCTTGCGCTCCCAATCAAAGGATTTTGACTGATCCAGACATAGCTTCAACTCCATTTTCTCCCTGATCTCACAACCATGTAATATTTCTTTATATTCCAGATGTATATCAGCATAAGCAAGCTTAAGACTCAACATTCATAGATCTCTGTGGGAGTAATTTCCAAAGATTAACAATCCTTTAAGAAATTCCTAACAAAGTGTTGTGAACAAAGCGGATGAGCTTAGAGCGTGGATCAGTACTTGGAGAAATGATGTGGTGGCCATTACAGAGACTTGGATGGCTCAGGCACAGGACTAGTTACTTCAAGTGCCGGGTTTTAGATGTTTCAGAAAGGACAGGGAGGGAGGCAAAAGAGGTGGGGGCAAGGCACTGTTGATCAGACAGTGTCATAGCTGCAGAAAAGGTGGACGCCATGAAGGGAATGTCTACAGAGTCTCTGTGGGTGGAGGTTAGGAACAGGAAGGGGTCGATAACTTTACTGGGTGTTTTTTTTATAGGCTGCCCAATAGTAACAGGGATAGAGGAGCAGATAGGGAAACAGATCCTGGAAAGGTGTAATAATAAGAGTTGCTGCGATGGGATATTTTTATTTCCCAAATATCAACTGGTATCTCCCTAGAGCAAGGGGTTTAGATGGGGTGGAGTTTGCCAAGTGTGTTCAGGAAGGTTTCTTGACACAGTATGTAGATCAGCCTACAAGAGAAGAGGCTGTACTTGATTTGGTATTGGGAAATGAACCTGGTCAGGTGTCAGATCTCTCAGTGGGAGAGCATTTTGGAGACAGTGATCATAATTCTATCTCCTTTACAATAGCACTGGAGAGAGAGAAGAACAGACAAGTTAGAAAAGTGTTTAATTGGAGTAAGGGGAATTATCAGCAGGAAATTGGAGGCTTAAATTGGAAACGGATGTTCTCAGGAAAAGTATGGAAGAAATGTGGCAAATATTCAGGGTATATTTGTGTAAAGCTCTGTATAGGTACGTTCCAATGAGACAGGGAAGTTATGGTAGGGTACAGGAACTGTGGTGTACAAAGGCTGTAATAAATCTAGTCAAGAAGAAAAGCTTACAAAAGGTTCAGAGAGCTAGGTAATGTAAGAGAACTAGAAGAAAGCGACTAGGAAGGAGTTTAAAAAGGAAATTAGGAGAGCCAGAAGGGGCCATGAGAAGGCCTTGGCGGGTAGAATTAAGGAAAACCCCAAGGCATTCTACAAGTATGTGAAGAGCAAGAGGATAAGATGTGAAAGGATAGGACCTATCAAATGTGACAGTGGGAAAGTGTGTATGGAACCGGAGGAAATAGCGGAGGTACTTACTGAATACTTTTACTTCAATATTCACTATGGAAAAGGATCTTAGTGATGACTTGCAGCAGACTGAAAAGCTTGAGCATGTAGATATTAAGAAAGAGGATGTGCTGGAGCTTTTGGAAAGCATCAAGTTGGTTAAGTCGCTGGGACTGGATGAAATGTACCCCAAGCTACTGTGGGAGGCAAGGGAGGAGATTGCTGAGCCTCTGGCAATGAGCTTTGTATCATCAATGGGGACGGGAGAGGTTCCCGAGGATTGGAGGGTTGCGGATGTTGTTCCTTTATTCAAGAAAGGGAGTAGAGATAGCCCAGGAAATCACAGACCAGTGAGTCTTACTTCAGTGGTTGGTAAGTTGATGGAGAAGATCCTGAGAGGCAGGATTTATGAACATTTGGAGAGGTATAATATGATTAGGAATAGTCAGCATGGCTTTGTAAAGGGTAGGTTATGCCTTACAAGCCTTTGAGGATGTGACTAAACACATTGATGAAGGAAGAGCTGTAGACGTAGTATATATAGATTTCACCAAGGCATTTGATAAGGTACCCCATGCAAAACTTATTGAGAAAGTAAAGAGGCATGGGATCCAAGGGGACATTGCTTTGTGGATCCAGAACTGGCTTGCCCACAGAAGGCAAAGAATGGTGTGCCTCATGGATCTGTTCTGGGACCCTTACTCTTCATGATTTTTATAAATGACCTGGATGAGGAAGTGGAAGGATGGGTTAATAAGTTTGCTGATGACACAAAGGTTGGAGGTGATGTGGATAGAGTGGAGGGCTGTCAGAGGTTACAGCAGGACATTGATAGGATGCAAAATTGGGCTGAGAAGTGGCAGATGGAATTCAACCCAGATAAGTGTGAAGTGGTTCATTTTGGTAGGTCAAATATGATGGCAGAATATAGTATTAATGATAAGACTCTTGGCAGTGTGGAGGATCAGAGGGATCCTGGGGTCCAAGTCCACAGGACGCTGACAGCAGCTGCACAGGTTGACTCTGTGGTTAAGGTGGCGTATGGTGTATTGGCCTTCATCAATCGTGGAATTGAATTTAGGAGCCGAGAGGTAATGTTGCAGCTATATAGGACCCTGGTCAGACCCCACTTGGAGTACTGTGCTCAGTTCTGGTCGCCTCAGTACAGGAAGGATGTGGAAGCCATAGAAAGGCTGCAGAGGAGATTTACAAGGATGTTTCCTGGATTGGGGAGCATGCCTTATGAGAATAGGTTGAGTGAACTCAGCCTTTTCTCCTTGGAGCGACAAAGGATGAGAGGTGACCTGATGGAAGTGTACAAGATGATGAGAGGCATTGATTGTGTGGATAGTCAGAGGATTTTTCCCCAGGGCTGAAATGGTTGCCACAAGAAGACACAAGTTTATGGTGCTGGGGAGTAGATACAGAGGAGATGTCAGGTATAAGTTTTTTTTAAAATGCAGAGAGTGGTGAGTGTGTGGAATGGGCTGGCGGCAACGGTGGTGGAAGCAGATGCAATAGGGTCTTTTAAGAGACTTTTAGATAGGTACATGGAGCTTAGCAAAATAGAGGGCTATAGGTAAGCCTAGTAATTTCTAAGGTAGGGACGTGTTCGGCACAGCTTTGTGGGCCGAAGGGCCTGTATTGTGCGTAGATATTCTATGTTTCTAAACAAGAGGAAAAAATATGGGCAAAACCATGCCTTATCATTCAATATTCACTGGCTAAGGGAAACATCCTTTATCAATTAACCCTATCAAGCTCGCTCAGAATCTATGTTGTAATGTGATCATAATATTCTTTGAGAGTTCAATTCTTCTTTATCTCAGGAGTTAATCTGTGAACCTTTTTCTGCTGTAAGGCCAATACAGGCAGATCCTTCAGAATCGGATGCACTGAAACATATGTCCTGAAATAAGACCAAAATTGTTTGCAGTTGTTCAGATGTTGTCTTACCAAAGTCTTACATAATTGTCGCAAAACTTCTACCCTTTGTACACTTGTAATAAAGACCAGAATTTGCCTTTCTAAATGCTTAAGTGTAATTGCATGCTAATACTGCATTTTCAGTTTGAAACATACAGAGCGTTCTAAATGTCATCATTTAGTGGATTCACACTTAAATACTGTAATTTTATTTTCCTTACTTTTTCTCCCACTCATTTACAGATTGTGCTATTAAAGCCAATAAATAAACAACATAATAAAAATAGAAATCATTAAAATAATTCACGTTTATTAGTATCTTAAAAAACTATTTCAGGTGTCTATCTTCAGTTAAACCAAAGTTCTGATATATTATCTATAGTTCGTCAGAACTTTAAGTTAGCTTGTTTGTCTTTTTCAGATGCTGTCAAGTTGTTATATTTTTCATTTCAGACTTGAAGTTTTTGTTTCTATTTATAAATTCTTTTCACATTCTCTAAGAGAATTAATTAAATGAGTGAGATATTTACATGTAGGTAATTTCTGTTTGAAGAACCTTGTATTCTTTGGGTGAAAATGAAATAAACCTAAAGAAAGCAAGGGAAGACGCACAGCATCTGAACAAGTATCTTGGTTATCCAAACATCCAATCATATAAAAACAAAATATCTTGCATGCTGGAAATAAATTAAAAATAGAATATTCTGGAAAAACTCAGCAGGAAAATATTTAAAGAGACAATATTTTAAATCTAATGACTTTTCATCAAAACTGGAAAAAAATTGAAGAAAATAAAAGGTAAAGTAGCAGGCAACGGCTGAAAGTCTGGAGAGAAAAATAAAAGGGAAGGTCATTGTTAGGTTAGATTAAGGTTCTTGAACAAATTTGTTCCATTTCCTATGTTGCTACACTTACTCTTTCCCCTTCCTTTAAACATAGAACATGAAAATCTACAGCATATTATAGGCCGTATGGCCCACACTGTTGTGCCAACCATGTAACCTACTCTAGAAGCTGCCTACCACTATTTTTATAAGCTCTTAAAAGACCCTATTGTATCTGCCTCTACCACTGTCGCTGGCAGTGCATTCCATGCACCCACCAATCTGTGTTAAAAAACTTATCTCTGTCATCCCCCTTGTACCTACTTCCAAGCACTTTAAAACTATGCCCCCCTTGTTAGCCACAATATGTTGTTTCTTTCATTAAACTGGTCTCCAAGTCCAATTCTCCCCCTTTCAAGTAATGCCACCATCAAACATCTCTTCTCTTCAGGCTCTGACGGTGCCACTTCCTGCAGGAAACTTTTTCATCTCCATCATTACCCAGTCCCCAATTCCACTTTGCCAGATACTCAGTTCTCCTCATTATCCACCACATACAAATTATTCACATGCATTTACACATCCAGAAACCAATCATTGTATAAATACAGTATTCACTGTCCAGATCTCGTGTCAAGTAGCTTCCTGCTGTGCGCTGAACTGAAGAGAACTTTTTATATTTACACATCTGCATTTTGCAATTTCAAAATTTGCCACTGCTTGTAAGATTCAATAGAAGGAGCTTGTTAACTAATAAAATTTCCTTTTTGGTACTTAAGCATTTTAATATGTTCACTAAAGACAGTGATGCTTTTAGAGCACTGCAGGGCATATTTATATTTATTTGGAGGGGGTGTTATCGGGTACAACAAAAAAAAGCTTAAATGGTATCCAAGCACCACACACAAAATGCTGGAGAAGCTCAGCAGGCAAGGAAGCACCTATGGAAAAAAAGTACAGTTGACGTTTCGGGACAAGACCCTTTGGCAGAACTGGAGAAAAAAAATCCACATTTTTTGTTATCCGCAGTAAATCAGTGCCCCTTTTTCTTGTGGTTTATGGTATCTACTGGTCATGATGCAGGCTCCTCTCTACTGAGAAAACAACCCAGATTGGATGATTATTTTATCCAATACCATGCTGACTCCAAGCTTCCAATTATTTGACATATTAATTCTCCATTCCATTCCAATTTCTCCATTTACATTGTCCAATGAAGCTCAGAGTAATACAACACAGAAACAGTCCTCTAGCCCACTGAGTCATTGTTGACCTTTAAGCATCCACTTACAATTAATCTCATTTTTATCCTCAATGCCTTCCCATCCATTTTTCCGGGTTCTATTCTTCATTTACATATTAGAAGAATTTCACAGTATCTAATTAACCAATCAACCTGTATATCTTTGGGACAGGAAGAAGCTGAAGGACCCAAGGAAATCCAAGCTTTCATAAGAACATTTTACAATTCAGCCTAGGAGCAAGCCCTTTGGCCCAAACTAATTAAGCTAATAATGCCTAATTATACTAATCTCTTCTGCCTGCACATAGGTCAATTTCCTGCATTCTCTGCATTTTTGTATGCTTATTCAAGATCCTATATCATACCTGCCTCCACCATGACTACTGGCAGTACATTCCAGTTATTCACCACTTCTACATATCCTTTGAATTTTGCCCTTCACCTTAAATGCATGGCCTCTGTTATTAGAGATTTCAACCCTGAAAAAGATTATCAGCTGTCTAACCTATGAATTTCAAAGTCAAAGTAAATTTGTTAACAAAGTGCATATTGCATATACTTCATCATAGAGATTCATTTTCTTGCAGGTATTTTCAGGAAAATAAATAAAATAGAATTTCTTAAAAATATAAACAATGACTAACACACAACCAATGTACTAAAGTCCAATTGTACAAATAAAAAAAATACTTGGAATGAATTGTAGAGCCCTTGAAAGGGAGTCTTCAGGTTATGAAATGAGTTGTAAGGCACTAACTGTCCCTGACTGCTCAACCATCATGTTCTTAAACCAGAAGGGATAACTTCATTCAACTATACTCATCCCAACACTGAACTATTCCCACATCAAATGGACTCATTTTTAAGAACTATTGATCTCATGTTCTTGATATAATTTTTTGCTTATTATTATTTTGGTTGTTTCCATTATCTCTTTTATATTTGCAGTTTGTCTTTTGCACTTCGGTTGTTTGCCTATGTTGTGTGTAGTTTGTCATTGATTCTACTATTATTTTGCATTTAATATGAATGCCCACAAGTAAATTAATCTCTGGGTAGTATATGGTGACATACATTTGAACTCTTAACCTGGTGATGAGAACCCAAGGCTTCTATATCACCTGCTGATGAGAAGTGTGCCAGGCCTGGACAGTGGGTCTTCTTTGATGATGGATGCTGCTTTCTTGTGACAGCACTCCATGGAAACGTGCTCAATGGTGGGGAGGGCTTTGCCTGTGATGGATTGGGCTGTATCTACTACCTTCTGTAGACTTTGCCATTCCTAGACTTTGAAGCTTCCATACCAGGCGGTGATGCAATCAGTTCGGATACTCTCCAATGTGCATCTATAGAAGTTTGTCAAAATTTTAGGTGACATGCCAAATCTATGCAAACTTCCAAGTAGAGATCCTGTTGTGCATTCTTAATGATGGCACTTCTGTGCTGGTCCCAGGACAGATTCTCCAATACGATAATGCTAAGGAATTTAAAGTTACTCACCCTCTCTACTTCCAATCTCTTAATGAGAAATGGCTCAAGGATTTCCAGCTTTTTCCTCCCGCAGTCAATAATCAGCTATTGGTTTCAACATAGTTGCATAGTTCCCTGAAGATGGAATCTCATGTGGATAGGGTGGTGAAGAAAGCTTTTGGTACGTTGGCCTTTATAAATCACAGCATTGAGTATAGGAGTTGGGATGTAATGTTAAAATTGTACAAGGCATTGGTAAGGCCGAATTTGGAGTATTGTGTACAGTTCTGGTCACCGAATTACAGGAAAAATCTCAACAAAATACAGAGAATACAGAGAAGATTTACTAGAATGTTACCTGGGTTTCAGCACCTAAGTTACAGGGAATGTTGAACAAGTTAGGTCTTTATTCATTGGAGCGTAGAAGGTTGAGAGGGGACTTGATAGAGGTATTTAAAATTATGAGCGGGATAGATAGTTGACGTGGATAGGCTTTTTCCATTGAGAGTAGGGGAGATTCAAACAAGAGGACATGAGTTGAGACTTAGGGGGCAAAAGTTTAAGGGTAACATGAGGGGGAATTTCTTTACTCAGAGAGTGGTAGCTGTGTGGAATGAGCTTCCAGTAGAAGTGGTAGAGGCAGGTTTGGTATTGTCATTTAAAGCAAAATTGGATAGGTAGATGGACAGGAAAGGAATGGAGGGTTATGGGCTGAGTGCGGGTTAGTGGGATTAGGTGAGAGTAAGCGGGACTAGAAGGGCCGAGATGGCCTGTTTCCATGCTGTAATTGGTATATGGTTTTGCTGATGTTGAGGAGGTGGTTGCTGTAATGGCACCATTTAACCACATTTTCAATCTCCCTCCTGACAATTTGTCACTACTTCTGATTCAGCTAACAACAGTGGTGTAATCAACAAACTTAAATATGACACGAGCTGTACCTAGCCACACAATCATAGGTATAGAGCTTACAAACTTCTATCAGGACTTCCCTCACCCTCTGCCACGCCAGAGAAAACAACCCTATATTGCCCAACCTCTCATTATAGCACGTCCTCTCATCCACACTGCATTGTGGTAAACCTTTTCTACACCTTCTCCAAAGCATCCACATCCCAACTATAATGGGATGACCAAAACTGAATGCAATACACGAGATGCAACTTACCCAGAGTTTTATAAAGCCACAATATAATTTCACAACTCTGGAACTCAATGCAGGAGAACACTCCGCACTGACAGATCCTAGGTGGTTGATGCAGTTAGGTAGTATCTTTACCAACTGCACTACTGTGCCAAAAGACTGAAGCACATCACCCATACTTTCTGACCAACCATGCTGCAACCTTATGAACTCAAGAGTTCAACAATTTTAGAAAATGAGTTAATTCCCACATTTCTACTTTTATTTCAAATTTCTTCCATTGGTACTATTTTTGCTTCTTTCATTTAGATTTCTTCTAGACCAGCGCAATATATCTTGACCCATTACTTCTCTTTTGCACTTTTATCATCCCTTCAGTCATTCAATCTCAACACTGACCTATTGCAGATTTTCCTTTTGTTTTCTTTTTTCCATCATTTAATTGTATCTTAAAACTTGTTTCCTTTCTCAACTTTTATGAGGCAAACTGAAATATTGAATCAACTAGATGATTTGCTGGATATATTTTTGTGGTTCAAAAAACATAATGAATTCTAATCCCAATAGATTAAAAAGTACATAAGAGTAGGGACTTCCAAAAGACTTTTTCATAACCTGAACATTATTATTTAAGCATTTTATACAGAGTCATAAGAACAGAAACAAGTCTTTCAGCCCAACATACCAGTCATCTAGTACCCATCTATACTAATCCCATTTTATCAGGTATTGGTCTGTAAACTTTCATGCATTTACAACTCAAGCACTTATCGAGAAACATATTAAACACAGTATCTGCCTACATCGTCCATTCAGGTAGGCAGTGCATTCCAAATTCCGACTACTCTGGGTTAAAACCCACTTCCCCTCTAAAACTGTTAACGCTTACCTAAAACCGATGTTTTCATGATTTAGCCACCTCTGCTGTGGGAAACTGTTTTCAATCATTTTTACTATCTATGCTCCCATATAATATTACATATCTCAAGCAGGTTACCCCTCAGTCTCCACTGCTAATGGAGGGAAAAAAAATTCAGCCCGTCAAGTCATTCCCTATAACTGAAGTGGACCAGCCCAGGCAATATCCAGATTTTTTCTGCACACTTTCCTTCATGTTCTTTCTTTAGGCTGGGACAGTACTTCAGCTGTAGCCTAATCAATTTCTGTAAAGTTGCATCAGAATGTCTTTGCTCTTATATTTAATGTCTTGTCCAAAAAAGGCAGGTATTCTTCACATCTTATTTAGCTGCATTGCCATCTTGATGAATACTTGGATTTATACACCAAGATCTCTTGATTTCCAAATATTTCCTTGGGTCCTATCATTTACTGTTTATGTCCTGGCCGTATTAGTCCTCCCCAAATGCATCACTTCACACTTAAGATTAATTTCACAATTACTTTTAAAAACTGATTAATGTCATTCGAAGTCAATACTCTTCACTATCACGAGCTAGTCAACAACACTACCAACATGAAATCATGTAAAAAAAAATCATGAATATTTGTAACAATAAGGTTATTAACATTGCTTCTACAGCAACTGCACTGCCCTCTGTTGTTACTTAATCAAATAATTCACCCTCCCCACTCCAAACAACGTCATCTTATTTATTTTTGATTAATCTCCATCTTTCCAAGTGCAGGTTAATCCAATCCCTTATTTCTTTTAATACCCGAGTTATTTCGCCATCTCTACTTCTCAAAACTCAGTATTTTCACCATTTATTATCTCCAGTCATGGCCAGAATTTGTCTTTCATTCAATCATTCTGTGAAACCGATCATTACATTAGGAGGTGCAAGTTATTACAGGGTATTCTTAAAATAGAAAAGAAAAAAATTAGGGATTACCACCTATGCACTTTAAAAACCAGCTTTTAGGTTAATATAATTACTGTAACAAATTTTCAAGAATTTTGCAAAGTTCTTAACTTACTTTTATAAAATGTCTTAATAACAGAACCATCCTAGAACCCAGGCTTACAGTTTTCTTAATTTCATCAATATGTGCCCCTTCATGCTATTCCCTGCAGCAATTCCTTCCCAGCCTTTACCATTCCACTTTACATCTTATTCATTTCTGTCACTCACCCTTACTACCTCACTTGAATGGGCCCAATTCCTCCTCTTTCTTAAAATCTACAAACTGCCTTTTCTTTCACCTTTCTCTATTCAATTTCTCCCAATAAGTTTCATTCTAAATACTAACATTGTTTTGGACAGTCCCATCTGGCCTCTCAATAACCCAACCTTCATTCTCTTTTGGGGCGCACGCGCACGCGCACGCACACGCACACGCACACGCACATATCACCAAACCTTATGTGGCCACACTGTGCCAACATGCTTTAAATCCGCCTTCATCACAATATACTACGTGCAATTTAAAAGAGGAAAAATTATCAGTAGAACTCAGTGAACAGTACTAGATAAAGAAAAAAGTGGAGAACATTTCGTTTGCACGTGTATGTATTGAGAGAAGATTTACCAGCATGTAACACATTAAGACAAACTTAACGAGGCATTGAAATTCTTCTAGAACGATTTCAAAACTTCCCATGTTCCACATAAGTTTGCTGGAGACCACCAGAATACTGAACCTGGCCCCAGGCACCTATCTGTGTCATTATAATATCCACTGGTAACTAATGGTGCATGTTCTGTGTCATCTATCTGCCTCTCCAAGGAAATCCATCCCAAAGCATTTCCTTAATTGATTCGGAAGTCACCAACCACTTCTCTATCAACATCTGTTTTTCCATCTTTTCTTTCCCCACCATTCGCAAACCCAAAGTCTTCTAGATCTCCAACTTAGTGTGCCACACTTACTGTTCACATAAATGATCCGTTTTACACTGAAGAACCCAAAAACAATTGACTTGTGGAGTACCTGCATTCAGTTTGCAGGAGTGACCCTGCATTACTATTTGCCAGCCACTTTAATCTTCCATCCAGTTTTCATTCCAGTCAATCTGTGGCCTCCTGCACATTCAATAGGAACATTACATCATGCAAGTAATGGCATGACTTCATTTAGAAAAGCTCATTTTAGTCAAAGATATACACTAAATTAAAAACAAATGGTGCGTTATGTGCAGAATGAGGTCTGAGGTGGAATTAGGGAATCAAATAAGTATGTTTTGTTGGATTAAGACAGCTAAATAAGCATTTTTCTTTCATTTAAGGAACAAGCTTCAACATTCTTCATTCTTCAGATCAGCAGTTCAAAAATAAATTCTTCACAATGGGCTGAGGAAGTACGGATGTAAGGGGTACAGGGTAAAGTGGGAGGTCACACTAAACAGAGCGAGAATGTAGAGAGGGTAAATAGACAGGAAAGAGGCCAGAAAACACAAAAGGAAATGATTTATAGTCTTAGAGGCACAGATCCCACACAGCCTCTCATGCTCCCAGAACACATCTTATACAATCAGGAATGCTCATCAACTCTTTTACTTTCTGAGGCTGAAGGGGGCTGGACTACGCACAACTGTACTCACATGCTTCTACAGATGCACATTGGAGAACATCCTAATAAGCTGCATCACTGCTTCTTATGGAAATTGCCCTGCGTGGACTGAAAGCCTCCATGAGCAGTCAAAACTCTCCAGTGCATCACTGGTATCAGCCTATCCCGCCATCAAAGACGTACTGTGTATACAGAAGCATGCCAGAAAAGGTCCAGTAACATCATGAAGGATCCCCACCTCACCCTGCTCATGGATCATTTGCTGGATTCAGATTAGGGAGGAAGCTACATCGCATCCATGCCAGGATTACCAGAATCAAAAGCAGGTACTTTCCCCAAGCAGTAAGACTTTAACATGTTCTGCCAGTATCACCCTTTGTACAGACCCTCCTGTGCCTAGTGTTACTTTATGGACATACTGTACAATCAATCTAACTAGTGTAGTTATATTTATTGTATTTCATTCTCTATTGCACTTATGTCCTGGAAATGACAGTACACTATCATGAATCTTTAAGCAATCATTGCCTACAAGAAAAAATACTGACCTGAAACAAACTGATATAACCTCTGCAGATGGTGGGTCTGCTGGTATTAGACCTGCGATATGCTTTCATAATTTTCTATTAATATTTCAAATTTCCAGCAATTCCAGCATTCTGGCTTACTTAAGCACATAAAAAGTACAGAAAGACAAGAGATGCTAGAATCTAAAATAAATACAAGGATACCGGCAGCCCCTGTGGAGAGAAACAGTTCTGACATAGGATCTTAGTCTTGAAATGTTTAACTCTTTTGTTTCTTCCCCCAAAATGTTTTCTCCCCCCCAAAACTCCTGTGGAGTAGTTCCATTATTGATTTTTATTTATAAAATTGATAATCAATTCAAAAGGATGCTTTATACATTTCAAGAGTTAGATAGATGTTCTATGATAAACACATAGATATAATTAACACAAAATAACTTTGTATCATAATTATCAATATTATTTATACTTATTTTTATTTATTGGAAGATACAGCACGGTAAAAGATCCTTCCAGTCCAACAAGCCCGTCTCACTTAATTATACCCATATCACCAATTAACCTACTAACCCGTTTGTCTTTGAATAGTGGAAAGCTTTTAAGTTACGAGGAGAATGTATAAACTCCTTACAGACAACAGTGGCACAGTAACAGCTTTACATTAACCATGGCACTACTGTGACATTATTTTCAACTACTAAGTAAGATCTTACAAAAGAAAGTGTAATCCAATGATGCAATTACTGCTTACCCAGTTATTCCTTTAATATCAAGTACGGCAGAATATACCCAAATAATGAGTGCAATACCTAGTTCTTGAGTATGCCTTTCCTTGCTTGATAATATATGATTCATGAAAGCAATGTCACGGCCATCTAGGGCAGGGGTTCCCAACCTGGGGTCCCACTGACTCCTCGGTTAATGATAGTGGTCCATAGCATTAAAAAGGTTGGGAACCCTTGAACTAGGGTTTAAAATTATCCAACGTTTACGTATATTAACAGGTTGCTACATCATTTTATAAAGTATTCTAAAATAGTTGAGTAAATACTTTGAACCATTTACCATTGTGAGAAACCAGTACAATTATTTGATGCATGTTATTAGCTTCATAGTCATACGAATTGGCTCATCTCAAATGATGCTGTTGCAACTTTTAAAAAAAAATAAAGACAAGGAGCTCTGGATGAAATAGAGGCATAATGAAACAGGAGATTTTGGGTAATTTACCAAGAGATGCATCTTCAAAAGTTGTGCAAGATTGCAACTGCTCATATTGCCATACTTTAGCTGGTTGGTAACACACAGGAGCTAGAATAATGCTGCAGATTGGCACTTCATCTTGGTGTTTCTGCTTCTAGCAAGAGAAAAAATAATGTTCTTTTAAATTAACCAGATTCTAGTTTCACAGTTGTTTTACACCAAATGATTATATTCACAATCAAGGCTTTGTTTCGTGTTGCAAACATATTTTATTAACTGTGTAAATTCTAGCTAAGATAGAGAATTCTTTTTTTTGGTTGTATTAGTTTATCAATCCATCCTTTAGATGCAAGGTTGTTCACCTAGTTTGCTCAGGTTCAATTTAAGAATACAAATGATTTCAGCAATGATGCCTGGAAGTGTTTCTTCATACAAATATCATTAACACATGAAAGGATCTTTGTGTGTATTGGGAAAAAAAACCATTTAAGAAATAGTCAAATCATGTAATAATAAAAATAGAAAATGCTGGAAATACTGAATAATTAACTGTATCTGTGAAAGGTGAAAGAGTCGACATTTCAGGTAAAGATCATTTTGTCAGGACCCGAAAAGCAAGAAAACAAGTTGATCTTAATTTGCAGAGTGCTTAGGAGAGGGATAGATTGGACAAAGCAAATATCGGATAGACAAAGCCATTGAGGATTAATTGTAAACAAAGCCATCCAGTTGGTATAAGACCATAAGACATTGGAGCAGAATTAGGCCATTTGGCCACTGAGTCTGTTCCGTCATTCCATCATGTTTGATGTATTATCTCTCAACTCCATTCTCCTAATTTGATAATCAAAGCAGTTAAAGAAATGTTAAGACTCTAAAATAGATCATGTGAAACTGAGTGTAGGGTCAAGTTTTAAAATTTAAGAATTTTTCCAATTCTTTTTGAGTGAAGGAAACAGCACAAATACAAGCACTGATGGAGGGGTCTTGAGTAGGAGCAAAGAAAGACTATCAATGTATCATACAAAAACAAAGACCTAACTTGGACCCACAGCAATACCTTTGATCTGAGGGAACAATGTGGAGTTGAAGATGTTGTTCAACAGAAAACAAATTCACCCAATTGCATGACAACACAGGTAGCTTGATTCTGCTCAAAGATGAAGCAGAGAGCTTTCAGGCTTCCTGGTAGGATAACTGGCTCCCTGAATGGAAGACCTCAGCTGAGCTCAATTGGCTTGGCCAATACAACCAGTCTTGAGATAAGCAACTTAATGTCCATCTGTAAACTTATAGCTAAAAATCATTTAAATTAAAGCATGTTGGAATACCAGTACGAAATAGAAACATAGAAAACCTACAGCACAATACAAGCCCTTTGGCCCACAAAGTTCTGCCGAACATGTCCCTACCTTAGAAATTACTAGGCTTACCTATAGCCCTTTTTATTCTAAGCTCCACGTACCTATCCAAAAGTCTCTTAAAAGACCCTATCGTATCCGCCTCCACCACTGTTGTCGGGAGCCCATTCCATGCACTCACCACTCTCTGAGTAATAAACTTACCCCTGACATCTCCTCTGTACCTACTCCCCAGCACCTTAAACCTGTGTCCTCTTGTGGCAACCATGTCAGCCCTGGGAAAAAGGCTCTGACTATCCACACAATCAATGCCTCTCATCATCTTGTACACCTCCATCAGGTCACCTCTCATCCTTCATCACTCCAAGGAGAAAAGGCCGAGTTCACTCAACCTGTTTTCATAAGGCATGCTCCCCAATCCAGGCAACATCCTTGTAAATCTCCTCTGCACCCTTTCTATGGCTTCCACATCCTTCCTTTAGTGAGGCGACCAGAACTGAGCACAGTGCTCCAAGTGGGGTCTGACCAGAGTCCTATATAGCTGCAACATTACCTCTCGGCTCCTAAATTCAATTCCATGATTGATGAAGGCCAATACACCATACGCCTTCTTCATCACAGAATCAACTTGTGCAGCTGCTTTGAGTGTCCTATGGACTCGGACCCCAAAATCCCTCTGATCCTCCACACTACCAAGAGTCTTACCATTTTTACTATATTGTACCATCATACTTGACCTACCAAAATGAACCACTTCACACTTACCTGGGTTGAACTTCATCTGCCACTTCTCAGCCCAGTTTTGCATCCTATCAATGTCCTGCTGTAACCTCTGATAGCCCTCCACACTGTCCACAACACCTCCAACCTTTGTGTCATCAGCAAACTGACTAACCCATCCTTCCACTTCCTCATCCAGGTCATTTATAAAAATCACAAAGAGCATGGGTCCCAGAACAGATCCCCGAGGCACACCACTGGTCACTGACCTCCATGCAGAATATGACCCATCTACAACCACTCTTTGCCTTCTGTGGGCAAGCCAGTTCTGGATCCACAAAGCAATGTCCCCTTGGATCCCATGCCTCCTTATTTACTCAATAAACCTTCGATGGGGTACCTTATCAAATGCATTACTGAAATGCACATACACTACATCTATTGCTCCTTTCATCAACTTGTTTAGTCACATCCTCAAAAAATTCAATCAGGCTCATAAGGCACGATCTGCCCTTGACAAAGCCATGCTGACTATTCCTAATCATATTATGCCTCTCCATATGCTCATAAGTCCTGCCTCTCAGGATCTTCTCCATCAACTTACCAACCACTGAAGTAAGACACACTGGTCTATAAGTTCCTCGGCTACCTCTACTCCCTTTCTTGAATAAAGGAACAACATCTGCAACCCTCCCATCCTCCGGAACCTCTCCCACCCCCATTGATAATTCAAAGATCATCGCCAGAGGCTCAGCAATCTCTTCCCTTGCCTCCCACAGTAGCCTGGGCTACATCTCAACTGTCCCAACCGCTCAACAGACACCATTGCCATCACCCTCCATCTGGCCCTAACCCACCTGGACAAGAACGACATATACGTTCGGATGCTATTCATAGACTTCAGTTCAGCATTCAACACAATCATCCCTCAGAAACTGATTGGAAAGCTGAGCCTACTGGGCCTGAACACCTCCCTCTGCAACTGGATCCTAGATTTTCTGATTGGGAGACCTCAGTCAGACCAAATCGGGAGCAGCATCTCCAACACCATCACACTGAACATGGGGCCCCACAGGGCTGTGTGCTCAGTCTACTGCTGTCCACTCTGCTGACCCACGGCTGTACTGCAACACACAGCTCGAACCACATCATCAAGTTCGCCGAAGACATGACTGTGGTGGGTCTCATCAGCAAGAACGATGAGTCAGCTTAGAGAGAAAAGGTACAGCAGCTAACAGACTGGCGCAGAGCCAACAACCTGTCTCTGAATTTGAACAAAAGAGATGGCTGTTGACTTCAGGAGGGCACGGAGTGACCACTCCCTGCTGAACATCGACCGATCCACGGTAGAGATTGTTAAGAGCACCAAATTTCTTGGTGTTCACCTGGCAGAGAATCTCACCCGATCCCTCAACACCAGCTCCATAGCAAAGAAAGCCCAGCAGGTTCTCTACATTCTGTGAAGGCTGAGGAAAGTCCATCTTCCACACCCCCATCCTCATCACATTCTACAGGGGTTGTATTGAGAGCATCCTGAGCAGTTGCATCACAGCCTGGTTCAGAAATTGCACCATCTCGGATCACAAGACCCTGCAGCGGATAGTAAGTTCAGCTGAGATAATCGGGGTCTCTCTTCCCGCCATCACGGACATTTACACTACATGCTGCATCCGTAAAGCAAACAGCATTATGAAGGACCCCACGCACCCCTCATACAAACTCTTCTCCCTCCTGCCGTCTGGGAAAAGGCACCGAAGCATTCGGGCTCTCACGACCAGACCATGTAATAGTTTCTTCCTCAAGCTATTAGACTCCTCAATACCCAGAGCCTGGACTGACACCTTACTGCCCTATTGTCCTGTTTATTATTTATTGTAATCCCTGCACTGTTTTGTGCACTTTATGCAGTCCTGGGTAGGTCTGTAGTCTAGTGTAGTTGGTTTTTTTTCTCTGTGTTGTTTTTTACCTAGTTCAGTCTAGATTTTTGTACTTTGTCATGTAACACCATGGTCCTGAAAAACGTTGTCTCATTTTTACTATGTACTGTACATGGCAGTTATGGTCAAAATGACAATAAAATTGACTTGGCTTGATCTCACCCAGTCCCGGCAACTTATCCAACTTGATGCTTTCCAAAAGCTCCAGCACATCCTCTTTCTTAATATCTACATGCTCAAGCTTTTCAGTCTGCTGAAAGTCATCACTACAATCACCAAGATCATTTTCCATAGTGAAAACTGAAGTAAAGTATTCATTAAGTACCTCTGCTATTTCTTCTGGTTCCATACACACTTTCCCACTGTCATACTTGATAGGTCCTATCCTTTCACATCTTATCCTCTTGCTCTTCACATACTTGTAGAATGTTGTGGGGTTTTCCTTAATCCTGCCCACCAAGGCCTTCTCATGGCCCCTTCTGGCTCTCCTGATTTCCTTCTTAAGCTCCTTCCTGTTAGCCCTATACAGTTGGCCCTCCTTATCCGCAGATTCAACCAACCACAGATTGGAAAAAACCTGGAAGTTCTCTCTCCAGCACTCATTATTTGAGCATGTACAAACTATTTTTTCTTGTCATTATTCCCTAAACAATACAGTATAACAACTATTTACATAGCATTTACATTGTATAGGTATTATAAGTAATCTAGAAATGACTGAGAAGTACATGCAGTCCCCGAGTTATGAACGAGTTCTGTTCCTGAGTCCGTGTTTAGTTGGATTTGAAGTCGGAACAAGTACATCTGGTAATATTTAGCGTCAGTTAGTCAAACGTTTTTCTTAGTATATAGTACATATTTTACCTTTCTATGCATATAAAACACTTAAGAAACATACATATTTCCATAATTAAACCACTATGCTGCTTAATAATAATTGTAGCTTTCATCGGGGCAGGGCCTTTCACATGCTCCATTAAAATTGTTCTGTTCATTGACCGACTGTAGCCTAACGCTTTTCTAATGACTGATGGCGTTGCACCTCTTTCCGATCGCTTTATTACTTCCACCTTATTTTCAATCGTGCTCGTGATTATTTTCGTGAACAGAAACACTGTGGATTGAGAGCTGCACCACCAGGGCCTAATTTCCACCGCACTGAGCTTGTTAAATAAAGTCCGGGGTTCCGCTAGGTCCTAAAGACCACCTCACTAAGCCAGGTTAAATAAGGGACTTGAGCATCGCGATTTTTGGTATCCGCGGGGTTCTCAGAACCAATCCCCCCGCGGATAAGGAGGACCAACTGTAATTTTCTAGATCTCTAACATTACCTAGTTCTCTGAACCTTTTGTAAGCTTTTCTTTTCTTCTTGACTAAATTTATTACAGCCTTTGTACCCTACCATAACTTCCGTCTCATTAGAACGTACCTATGCAGAACTCCACACAAATATCCCCTGAACATTTGCCACATTTCTTCTGTACTTTTCCCTGAGAACATCTGTTCCCAATTTAAGCTTCCAATTTCCTGCCTGATAGGTAGCCTCATAATTCCCCTTACTCTAATAGCCCATAACCAGGTATATTTTAACACTTCTATTAAAAAGGCAAAACTTTAGTCTTGTTTCATTTGGAAGATGCAAATACTAGGTTGCATTAAGACTGATTGCCAAATGTCAGGAGGTCTTTCTTCATTTTGCTACAACATTGTACAGAGTAAATTCCACAGCAGTGAACTTTCATCACGACTGTTGCTTCTGATAAAGCATCCACAAAGATTTGCTTCTATAGATACACTTACATCCTTACCAAATATCTTTGGCTTCAAATTATTCTACATTATCTCCAGATGAAATTCTACCTTACATTTTGAAAACAATCAAAATGATTTACTGTTCCAAATCACTGATCAAATTGTATCCAGATATCCACAACTACTTGCCATCTGTTTCAGCAATCACAATTTCTCAGACATTTCAAATCAAATTGAGGTTAATTATTACTCAACCATACATGAATACAGCCAAATAAGCCAGCATGCAAAACATACACGTGCATTCAAAATAGCAAGAAAGAAAATGAAAGAAAACACATTTTTTAGTCCAAGGCCCTGAGTAACAATTTCCACAAATTGATGGTTTATTCCAGCCTATCATTCCAACTATCGAACAATACAGGGGCAATACTGATGGGAGAGGCCAGCCCCCAACCAAGCATGGATGCTACGCTACAGCACCTCTGGCATCTCCTCTGTTGGACTGTAAACAGCAGGCAAACCCACAGTTTGGGGCCAATTTCTGTGCCTCTCTTTGGAAAGCATATTGGACCAAGGAAAGACCATGCTACTTAGAGAAATTGTGAAAGTGATGAAAGTTGTTGTCTGACATTTAGAACTGAAACCATTGTTGACTTCAGAATGCTTTAGGTTTTATAACTGGAATCAAAAGGGAGTCCATTTCAGCTAATCTGGGTAAATTGTCCTCCTATTTTATGATTGAAAGGAAAATAGCACAGAGAGCTTCGCAAAACTAGGTCAGAGAGATATGCATTTTTTTCTTTAAATGAGTATTTAATAATGAGGCCTAAACTTCTTTTGACTCAAGTGCAAGTTCCATCTTGGTCATTTTACAAGCATCAGTTGTCATGCATAGAGAAATATGATATATAACAAAGAAACAGGTTATTCAACTCCAAGAGTCTATAGCGGCAACTTGAACAAACCAATGCCGCTGCTAGAGACCAAGCATGGGGAATTATCCTATATGACACGCTCTCTGATCAATCCAATAATAATCTTCAAAAAGCCAAAGGAAGGTATTCAGCCCTTTATTAGCAACTAGCAAAGCATACAATCTTGAAGCAATGAAAATTATAACCTAAGACTACCAATGTTAAACATACTTAAGTGATTTCAAATGTAATTCAGTAGTCTACAAGATATGACACCCAACTGTTTCCAGCTCTGAACCAACCAGAATAAAGCATGAATACATAACTAACCCTTTGCTTCTACCACGCTGTGGTGGACTCACTTTGATGAACTTCAGTTCTGAATGTTATTTTCTTAATTTTATTGTTTGCATGATTTGTTTTTATTTCTGCACATTGGGTGTTTCACGTTTTTTTAAAAAATGGGTTCTATTGGGTTTCCTTATTTTGTAGCTGCAAGGATACATACTTTGATAATAAATATTCTTGAACTTTGAAGAATTTGCCTGAGCATTCTCAGTTCAGTAATGAGCTTAGTAATGTACAAAGAGATCGTTTAGCTTGTGGAATCTTACAAGAAAGCGTTAAAAAATTCTCTTAACTGAAGCACAACCTCTATTTAAAAGGGCAATTGAAATTGCCATATCAATGGAAACAGCAGACAGAGTTGCACTTTAGTTGTGGTCAGTAATGAAAGTGAACACGAACAAAATTGCAGCGTCCAAACAGAAAGTGGTCTGCCTGATCAAAGGCACTAAACTGAAGCCTGCAAATATCCAGTTAAGGACTTATACTGGAGAAAAGATAGTTCCTGTGGGAATGACGGTCATAACAGTAAAATAACCAAGGCAAATTGGGGCTGTACATGGGAAAATATAAGGAGGGGTAGCATTATGGGGTGTGAATGACTGAGACAACTATTTGATTAGAGATCCACCCACCAGTTGCATGCCACATGCCCTGCAAATGTCAACTGAAAGCAAATTAAGGTATGGATGAGGCCATGACTGTTTCCATGGTGTACAGCATGAACTGTTAACTAACACAGAACAAACAGGTGTTGCTGCTAATTTCTGTGCCTCTGATAGGAAAGCATATTGGACCAAGGAAGGGCCATGCTACTTACAGGAGTCATGGAAGTGACAAAAGCTGTTGTTTGACTACAACAGATTTTGTCGACAACATATCTGAGAAAGATAGATAGATAGATAGATACTTTATTCATCCCCATGGGGAAATTCAACTTTTTTTCCAATGTCCCATACACTTGTTGTAGCAAAACTAATTTCATACAATACTTAACTCAGTAAAAAAAATATGATATGCATCTAAATCACCATCTCAAAAAGCATTAATAATAGCTTTAAAAAGTTCTTAAGTCCTGGCGGTAGAATTGTAAAGCCTAATGGCATTGGGGAGTATTGACCTCTTCATCCTGTCTGAGGAGCATTGCATCGATAGTAACCTGTCGCTGAAACTGCTTCTCTGTCTCTGGATGGTGCTATGTAGAGGATGTTCAGAGTTATCCATAATTGACCGTAGCCTACTCAGCGCCCTTCGCTCAGCTACCGATGTTAAACTCTCCAGTACTTTGCCCACGACAGAGCCCGCCTTCCTTACCAGCTTATTAAGACGTGAGGCGTCCCTCTTCTTAATGCTTCCTCCCCAACACGCCACCACAAAGAAGAGGGCGCTCTCCACAACTGACCTATAGAACATCTTCAGCATCTCACTACAGACATTGAATGACGCCAACCTTCTTAGGAAGTACATTCGACTCTGTGCCTTCCTGCACAAGGCATCTGTGTTGGCAGTCCAGTCTAGCTTCTCGTCTAACTGTACTCCCAGATACTTGTAGGTCTTAACCTGCTCCACACATTCTCCATTAATGATCACTGGCTCCATATGAGGCCTAGATCTCCTAAAGTCCACCACCATCTCCTTGGTCTTGGTGATATTGAGACGCAGGTAGTTTGAGTTGCACCATATCACAAAGTCCTGTATCAGTTTCCTATACTCCTCCTCCTGTCCATTCCTGACACACCCCACTATGGCCGTGTCATCAGCGAACTTCTGCACATGGCAGGACTCTGAGTTATATTGGAAGTCTGATGTGTACAGGGTGAACAGGACCGGAGAGAGTACGGTTCCCTGCGGCGCCCCTGTGCTGCTGACCACCGTGTCAGACATACAGTCTCCCAACCGCACATACTGAGGTCTATCTGTCAAGTAGTCCACTATCCAATCCAATCCAAAGCTTCTAATATGTTAATCAAGCAGTTACTTGCAAAATATAGTGTGGTTTTAAGCTGGAAGAGAATACAAGGAGCTTCAGGGAAGTTGCAAGCATTTGGATTTTTGAGTATAACAAACAAGAATCTAAGCACAAACACAAGGAAATCTGCAGATGCTGGAAATTCAAGTAACACACACAAGATGCTGGTGGAACACAGCAGGCCAGGCAGCATCTATAGGAAGAAGTACAGTCGACGTTTCGGGCCTAGATCCTTCGTCAGGACTCAAAACAACCATGGACACCTTCAAAGCAATTGTGCAGCCTCCAACTGTGACTCCAGCCTTGAACTCCAGGCCGGGTCTTCTCATGCTGCTATTGTGACTCCTGTCTCCCTTTCCCCCTCTCCCTCAGGTCCCATCGCCAGCTCCTGGGCCCTCAAAGGCTCCATCTTCCTCTCACCCCAACCCTCCCCTCTCCAGTGACACTACCAGCCTCCCTCCCCCCTCTGATCCCAAGCTCTCATCCGTGCCAGGTCTTTATCATCCCCTCCAACCTTCAACTCTGAGGCAGAGTGCTCTATCCTCAGTAAAGGCCTTACCTTTATCCCCCTTCGCCCACACCACAGCGAGTTCCACTTGCCTACTTCTTCAGCAAGGACTCTATCCCCACCGATGACCCCTTCTCCTGTCTTCACCCCTCCCCCTCTTCATGGACACCCCGCTCTGGTCTCTTACCTGATCTGGATCTCTTTATTGCTAATTGCCGACAGAACATCAACCATTTCGACTTCACCACACCTTGTTCCAATTCCAACCTCACTCCTTCTGAACACTCTACTCTCCACTCCCTGCACAAGAATCTAAGCTGTGTGCATTAAGGTTATTGCATGAAATTGAAGAGGGGAAATGAGATCCAATTTCGAGAAATTAGCAAATTCAGAGATGTTCACAAGAAACAAGAAAAAGGTGAGAAAGAGAAAGATAAGAAGGATTGAAGCAGATGCAGATAGAGAAAAGCTGAGAAAAGGAGAAGAAAGGTGTCCAGAGCTGTCAGAACCACTTCCTTTAGCCTCACAGTCAACTCCTACAACCACCATGGATAAGGCCCCAGTACCCAAGATTGTTTCATAGTCACAAGTCTCACCTGTCAAGCAGAGTAATCTTGCTTGTCAGTAAAGACATTACCCAACAAGAGTAAGAAAGTCTCCACAGCAATTAAATCTTTAGACCTGAATGGGGCAACTTACAATGCTCTGGATGTCTATTTGGTAAATGGATTATATAGCATACTATGTATATAGCTGAGAAGCATTCTATATTGGTTGGGAGTTTACAGCTAAGCAGGGAGAAGTGTTGTGTATTTAACATTTCAGTAGTATTGGAGTAATATTGTAAATATATTGTTTGACTAAGCATTGTTAGTTTAAATAATTCATTCTGGGTTATATGTAAAAATAAGGGAATTGCATACATCACGACACCACCACGTGATATGCACATACTTCGTTTTAAAGTAAAAGCAAAGCACACATTTATCTCATGGCTCTCGTTTTCCTTTCAATTAGTTTTTTTTGTGTTTTGGAGTTACAAAACGTAACAGAGTAGATGTCAAATGCAGTCTTTAAAAAAAAATGCACAGAATGGTGAGTGTCTGGAACACATTCCTATGGATGGAGATTTATTAATAACTATCTTATAATGATGGGCTTGATAGAGGACTTGCATTTCTGGAATCATTCTTGAAAACCTTCCCTGCACCATCTCCAAAGCCTCTACACTTTTTGTAATATGACAAAAAAAACTTGTGTTGCCGCAATTATTTAAGTAATTAATTTGGTCACCAAGGGTCACTTCAAATTACAGTCGGCCCTCTTTATCCGCTGGTTCCGCATGCATGGATTCAACCAACTGCGGATCGGGAAAACCTGGAAGTTCTCTCTCCAGCACTTGTTGTTTGAGCATGTACAGACTTTTTTCCTTGTCATTATTCCCTAAACAATACAGTATAACAACTATTTACATCGCATTTACATTGTATTAGGTATTATAAGTAAATTGGAATAGGTACATCCGGTATTATTTAGCGTCAGTCAGTCAAACGTTTGTCTTAGTATATACAAAACCCATTTCCAGAAAAGTTGGGATATTTTCCAAAATGCAATAAAAACAAAAATCTGTGATGTTAATTCATGTGAACCTTTATTTAACTGACAAAAGTACAAAGAAAAGACTTTCAATAGTTTTACTGACCAACTTAATTGTATTTTGTAAATATACACAAATTTAGAATTTGATGGCTGCAACACACCCAACAAAAGTTGGGACAGAGGCATGTTTACCATTGTGTTACATCACCTTTCCTTTTAATAACACTTTTTAATCATTTTGGAACTGAGGATACTAATTGTAGTAGATTTGTAATTGGAAATTTTGTCCATTCTTGCTTGATATAAGACTTCAGCTGCTCAACAGTCCGTGGTCTCCGTTGTGATTCTCCTCTTCATGATGCGCCATACATTTTCAATAAGAGATAGATCTGGACTGGCAGCAGGCCAGTCAAGCACACGCACTCTGTGTCTACAAAGTCACGCTGTTGTAGCCCGTGCAGAATGTGGTCTGGCATTGTCCTGCTGAAATAAGCATGGACGTTCTGGGAAGAGACGTCACCTTGATGGCAACATATGTCTCTCTAAAATCCTAATATACACCTCAGAGTCAATGGTACCTTCACATACATGCAACTCACCCATGCCGTGGGCACTGATGCACCCCCATACCAACACAGATGCTGGCTTTTGCACCTTTTGCTGATAACAATCAGGATGGTCGTTTTCACCTTTGGCACGGAGAACTCGACGCCCGTTTTTTTTCGAAAACTAGCTGAAATGTGGACTCATCTGACCACAGCACACGGTTCCAGTCTTTCGGTCCATCTGAGATGAGCTTGGGCCCAGAGAACTCGCCGGCGTTTCTGCATAGAGTTGATGTATGGCTTCCTCCTTGCGTAATACAGTTTCAAGTTGCATTTCTGGATACAGCGACGGACTGTGTTAAGTGACAATGGTTTTCCGAAGTACTCCCGAGCCCAGGTGGCTATAATTGTCACAGTAGCATGACGGTTTCTTAGGCAGTGCTGCCTGAGGGCTCGAAGATCATGTGTATTCAACAGTGGTTTCCAACCTTGCCCTTTACACACTGAGATGTCTCTGAATTCTCTGAATCTTTTCACAATATTACGTACTGTAGATGTTGAAAGACCTAAATTCTCTGCAATTTTGCATTGGGAAATGTTCCTTTTGAACTGACTAACAATTCTCTCACGAATTTTGGCACAAAGGGGTGAGCCACGACCCATCCTTGCTTGCAAAGACTGAGCCTTTGATGGACGCTACTTTTATACCCAGTCATGATAACTCACCTGCTACCAATTAGCCTGCTTAATGTGGAGTCTTCCAAACCGGTGTTACTTGAATATTCTGTGCACTTTTCAATCTTATTTTAACTCTGTCCCAACTTTTGTTGAGTGTGTTGCAGCCATCAAATTCTAAATTTGTGTACATTTACAAAATACAATTAAGTTGGTCAGTAAAACTATTGAAAGTCTTTTCTTTGTACTTTTGTCAGTTAAATAAAGGTTCACGTGAATTAACATACCACAGATTTTTGTTTTTATTGAATTTTGGAAAATATCCCAACTTTTCTGGAAATGGGGTTTGTAGTATATATTTTACCTTTCTATGCATATAAAACACTTAAGAAATGTAAGTATTTCAATAATTAAACCACTGCATTGCTTAGTAATAATTATAGCTTTCAATGGGGCAGAGCCTTTCACATGCTCCATTTTTCTCACTTTATCCTTTAAAATTGTTCCGATCGCTGACCGACTGTAGCCTAATGTCTTTCCAATGACCGATGGCGTTTCACCTCTTTCCAACTGCTTTATTATTTCCACTTTATTTTCAATGGTAATCATTTTCCGTCAACAGAACAGAAACACTGCGGGCAGTGGGTCCTGAGCTCCGCCAGGTCCTAAAGTCCACTGCACTGAGATAGGTTAAATAAGGTCTGGAGCTCCATCAGGTCCTAAAGTCCACCGCACTGAGACAGGTTGAATAAGGAACTTGAGCATCCGCGTTTTTTGGTATCCGTGGGGTGGGGGGGGGGGGGGGGGGTGTCCCGGAACCAATCCTCCGCTGATAAGGAGGGCCGCCTGTACTCCAGTAAAGAATACATTCCCAGATAGGTATCAATTTTCTTTTATTTAGTTAACCAAAAGTAAATGTTTTCACAATTTATGTTTCATTAAAATATGAATAAGATGACAAAAATGAATTGATCAATTAAAAATTTCAGGACTCAAGAGTTAAGCTAAGTTGCTATCTTTACTTCTTTTGCTCTGTTCTCTAGAAAAATATTACTTGACACAGTTTTCTTGGTCTATGGATCAGAAACTAGACATATACAGGAATTGGGATCTTATTTGTAAGATATGATTCAACAAATATTATTACACCAGACTACTGCCCCACTAGTCTGTTGGATAGAGCTTCCAACTTAAAAAGCTGAACCCCAAATGTTTGAGAGAACAAAAGATACTCAAAAATTTTGACTCACTCTTCGCAATATATTTAATGTATATATTTTCCATTATACAGTTACTATAAACAATTATAATCTACGATGATGTTACAAGATACAAAACACAAACTTACTATAGTTTTCTTCTTTGATGAAATGGAGATTGCATACATCGTTTTCTGCTCATTGTCTGGATGAAATTTAGAGATGTTTTTACCTTATTAAAAAAAATAAGATACCTGATGGTAACATAAAATTAATGTATCACAGCATTATAAGAATAAAATGAATTCTTAACATTATTTGACAATGCAAGGGTTCTACATTTAGAGAGTGAATTCCACTTTCATGCAGATTAAAGTGTGATGGAAAAAGGTAAATCTTGTTGTTGAATTGTGATGAGCAAAAAGTTAACCTTAAGTGCCTTAAGGTTGGGCAATGCTTTTTTGACCATCACAATTGGAATGAAAAATGTAGATGAAATTTATACTGCACGTTTATTCAGATCACATAAACAGAATTGAAGGAACCTATAACATCTGGAAGAGATTACAGAAATAAGAATGACCAAAGTCACAGAAAAATATGTAAGCAGGGATCAAAATTTTAAAAAGTAGAGGAACCAGAAGGCAGTAAGGTGATGGTTTCAAATACTGAAAGGCCTGGATAAAGTAGATAAGCAAAGTATGTTTCATTACTAGGAGAGTCTATGATTTGCCAGCCTCTAAATAAAGGCATGTAACTTTACAACTGAGACAAGGAGGAATTTCTTCAGCCATATTTTTAGTAGTCCAAAGCTCATCTCAGGTCAGATAAGACACAAAGGTTCTTAATAATGTTAAAATGCCAGAGGGGCATTAGAGGTAACAACTAATGTACAAAGACAACGCCTTCAATTCTCCCCATTATCTTAAATTTCCAGGAAAAATATGAGCAGTTTTAACAGAAAACAAACTTTGTAGAGCTTCTTTTTTGTGGCATGTCCATATTTCAGGATAAACAAGAATGGAAATCCAGTTGGATCATGGTGGGAAGGACTGAAGGAGGATGGTGGAATTAATCTGTCAAAAAGGACAACCAGGGATCACAAAGATCATCTTTGTTACTTGGATTTTGGCACCATGGCACGGTCAAACACCTGAATGGAGGGATTCAGACAAGTAGTTCCAGGAAAAATGCAAAAATTTGGGAGATCACAACACAAGATTGTGGATCAAAAGACGTAAATTACCAGACCTAAACTTTCTGTTGATAATTCACTTCCTTTAAAATCATTTCCCATTTTGAACTCAGTTCCTCATTTCTGTTGTCAAAATTCTGATGCAATTTATAAAATATTCTTAATATTGTTGCTATTATTTGGTAAAATATTTTATTAAGTATATCAGGTTTTTGAATTTGACAAGGTAAAAATGGACTGCACGAAATTTGAAGGCATATTACAAGATTCTCTAGTGATAGAAGCCAAGCCAGGTCAACAAACAAGAGAAAGTACATGTGAACAGAATTTTGGAGAGGATGTTGAATACGTTTGGGAAATTTCAATGAGATGAATTTTATGGAGGACGAGGGCAAGAAGCTGGTCAAGTGGACGTTGATTGGAATAGGAAGATGATCATTGTGGTAACCAATACCTGCAGCTGTAACCGAATTAGGTTGAAAAGTTCCATACACCTCAGTTCCATCTGTCACATGGTTTCTAAAACAAAAAGCACATTTGAGCAATGTTAGTATAAAACATTGGAAGCAAGTGGTTACCCAACAGATCATTGTTAAAAGTAGAGCTTCTCCAGTGTTGCCATTGTGGGTGGAAAAATCATGGGATTTGCAGAGGTTTACCTCCTATTTTGTACAATTACCCCAATAAAAAAGGGAAAAGGCATTGGGTGTCTTAGCAGCCTAAAAGACAGAATAAGTTCTCAGGAGAGGCAAGAGGAGAGATTATGGGGAGCTCTGACAGAAATTTTTGAACTTTGTGAAACCTACATTCAAGTACTGTCAGGTATTCTAACAACAGAAAGTCTAACATCAATGGTAGGAAAGTTATAGTACATAGAATAGTACAGGTTTTTTGGCCCATGATATTGTGCTGGCATCTTAACTTACTTCAAGATCAATCTAACACCTCCTTCCTGCATCACACTCTATTCTTTTCTATCCAGGTGCCTACCTAAGAGTCCCCTAAATGTCACTAATGCATTTTCCTCTACGACCACCCCAGGTAATGCATTCCACAAACCTACCACTCTACGTAGAAAACTTACCATTGACATCCCTCTTACACTTTCCTCCAATCACCTTAAAATTATGCCCTCTCCTTTTAGCCATTTACACACTATGAAAAAGGCCTTGGCTCTACACTCTATCAATGCATCTTTATCATCTTATACACTTCCAAAAGAAGTTCCCTAGGAACTTAACCCCTTTGTTGATGAAGGGACAGTTGTAACTTTTCATCACTGATAAACAAAGTCCCTCATTGTTATAAGACTCTAGTTTCTCTACATTTCTGTAATTTCTATTTTCTACAGTAAAGAAAAATATTCAATACTAGAGTTCTTTCTTTACAAACCATTAACATTTCTTGAACCATCTATTCCACATCTATAAATAAAAAAATCCCTAATACAAGCCTTGTTAATTTAGTCTCATATTTGATCTTTTCTGTCTGACCAACTTTAGCCCATTTGTATTAGATTGTTAAAATACATCATCAATCTATTTTGCTAGCTCTGAAGGGATCACTTTTCTTCTGGAATTATTAATGTTCTCAATGGAAATGAAATTGTTTGAAAATTTCCTAATTTTTTTTTCACACTGCTTATTTAATGGAAAACACTTAAGCCATTGCTGCATTCAAATTTACAAAAACTGGCTTTAATTTTAAGATTGTAATGCCTGGTCTCTGAGTTTCAGCAACTGTAAAAAAAAAAAGTTCTATAATAGTGATCTCTTTTCCAAATATTTCAGGAATAATCCCAAATGCATTCTTTGAATTATTTCTTCAAATTGTTTTTGCCAATTTGATGTCTCCCATTTACCTTCCTCTATATTTACTGCATTACCTTTGTCATTTCTACTCACACTGATAATACTGCCACCTGTCTTTCAGAACAACATTAAACTTGTTAACTTTATTAAGAGGCATTATTAGAAATGGGAACTTTGCATTTGCTTGCAGTGACAGCATTAACATTATTTCATAATTGTTTTAACCAGCAAAAATCTTACTTGAAGTTTCTTTCTTTTGTAATATTTCCAGAATGTTCTGAAATCCAAAAGAAACTATTATTACAAGGTAAATTTCTGAAAGAATAACAATAATAAAAGCATTATATTATCTGCAGCTTTTACTCATCAAACTAGTACATGCGTACAAATAAACAGTTTTAACACAAAATGATCACAGAAGTACATATTACCTAAAATATCTGAGAGATTTGATGGCTGAGGTACTACATCAATGTTTGCTGCTTTACTACTGTCCAGAAGAGTAGAATTTTTGTAACAGAACCAGCCAATATCTTTCTGCTGCACACAAGTATGATCTGCAAGTTGAAATGATAGCATGTTATTATAATAGTATACAAAAGTACAGCACAGAAATGGGCCCTTCTACCTTTCCAGACTTTCCTCAAATTATTGAGATCTCGCTCATGTGCACCACTTGTGCTGGCAGCTCATTTCACACTAATAACCCTGAGTGAAGAAATTTCCCTTCATGTTCCCCTTAAACTTTTCACCTTTCACCTTTAGCACTTGACCTCCAGTTGTAATCCCACACAGCCTCTATGGAAAAAGCATGTTTGTACTTATGCTACCTTTACTACTCATAATTTTGTAAACTTCTATCAAATCTCCTTTCAATCTTCTACTTTCCAAGGAATAAAGCCATAACCTATTCAATCCTTACAAATAATTCAGGCCCTCCAGTCCCGGCAACATTCTTGTAAATTTTCTTTGCACACTTTCAATTTTACTTATATATTTCCTGTAGGTCGGTGACCAAACCAGCACACAACACTCCAAATTAGGCCTCACCAATACATTGTACAACTTTAACCTAACACACCATCCCCTCTACTCAATACTTTAATTTATGAAGGCCAATGTGCCAAAAGCTTTCTTTATGACCCTATCTACCTGTGATGCCACTTTCAATGAATTATGGGCCTGTACTCCCTGATTCCCTTATTCTACAGCACTCAACAGTGCTTCAGATTTCACCTGCCATTTTTCAGACCATATTTTCCAGCTGGTCAAGATCTCACTGCAAGGTCACATAGTCTTTCTTGCTGTCCACAACATTACCAATCTTGGCGTCATCTGCAAATTTGCTGATCCAGCTTGTACCATATAGCCTACTGTATGTCATAGAAGCACATCATATGGATCAAATCCTGAATGCTCAGTTGGAAAACTCAACAACATTTTGCCCTGACTCACCAGACATAAAAGCAAACACTCCTGTGACCACATCAACCTCGTCCACAGTGCTGTCATCACACCACAACGCCTGTCATCAGTGCTGAGAAGTCACCTGATGTACCTGTGGAGACTAATTCCCCAAATCAAACTTTGCAGGGCAGATGTTACCCTGAGAGGCAGAGAAGATCCCCCCCCCCCCGAGACTTCAGTTATAATTATTATTACGTTACTTTGTTATAATTTCATATCATTAAGTTATTAAACAGTTGGTAGGCATTTGTATATTATGGGTACACATACAGTATTTGTTTAGCGTGGTGCTCCAGAAAAAAAAAGTTGATACACTTTTAAAATAAAAGGGGAGGAGTGCACCATATAGCCTACTGTATAATATGGGACTATTTTATGTCGTATCGTAGTAACACGTTATTGAGCATACGCTATTAGGCACGTATTGATATGTACAGTCGGCCCTCCTTATCCGTGAGGGATTGGTTCTGGGTTCCCTTGCGGATACCAAAATTCGCAGATGCTCAAGTCCCTTATTCAACCTGTCTCAATGCGATGGATCTTAGGACCCAGCGGAACTCCAGACCTTATTTAACCTGTCTCAGTGCAGTGGACATTAGGACCCAGCGGCAGAGATCTGAATCCACAGTGTTCACGAAAATAATCACGATCGCGATTGAAAATAAAGTGGAAATAATAAAGCAATCGGAAAGAGGTGAAACACCATCAGTCACTGTAAAAGTGTTAGGCTACAGTCGGTCAACGATCGGAACAATTTTAATGAATAAAGTGAGAAAGGCTGTGCCACAATGAAAGCTACAATTATTACTAAGCAACGCAGTGGTTTAATTATTGGGTTTTGGGTTTTTGATCCTCACATCAACCCAGCACGGTGGAGAGCGCACTCGATAGCGGTCTGTCACTGGATCGAACTTGGGAAGAAGTTCCCAAGCCCGGCACCGAAACATACGTTCTTAAGTGTTTTATATGCATAGAAAGGTAAAATATATACTATATACTAAGACAAACATTTGACAAACTGACGCTAAATAATACCAGATGTACCTGTTCCGACTTACTAAGAGAACTTCCGACTTTTTTTGATCCCGATCCACGATAACCCACGCACATCCTCTCGTATACTTTAAATCATCTCTAGATTACTTACAATACCTAATATAATGTAAATGCTATGTAAAATAGTTGTTATACTGCATTGTTTAGGGAATAATGACAAGAAAAAAGTCTGTACATGCTCGAACAACAAGTGCTGGAAGAGCACTTGCGGGTTTTCGTGATTTGCAGTTGGTTGAATTCGCACATGCGGAATTCGCGGATAGGAGGGTCGACTGTATATATATGTGCTCAGTTCAGGTTCCGTAAGTAAAAATCCCATTAGCTTAGCTCCAGTTTCTAGAGTTTTTATTTATAGTTTTGTTGTGTAACTGGTCACATACACAACACAGTTAACCACATTATCATCCACATCGTTGATATAGATGACAAGCAACAGATGCAACACCAATCCCAGCAGCGCTCCACTAGTCACAGGACTCCAGTCAGAGAGGCAACCATCTACTACCACTCTCTGGCTTCTCCCACAAAGCCAATGCCTAATTCAATTTACTACTTCATCCTGAATGCCAAATGACGGAACCTTCCTGAGTAATTTCCTATGGGGGACCTTGTCAAATACCTTGCTAAAGTCCATGTAGACAACATGCACTCCCTTGCCTTATCAACTTTCCTGGTAACATCCTTGAAAAACTCTGAGATTGGTTAGATATGACCTAGCACACCCAAGGCCATACTGACAATCCCTAATCAGTCCATATTTATCCAAATACAGGTTTCTCCTGCAATCCAAAGGTAGAGTGTTCCTATGAAACCGTTTGTAAACCGAAATGTCATAAAGCGAAGAAACAATTACCATTAATTTATACGGGAAAATTTTTTGAGCATTCCCAGACCCAAAAAATAATCTACCAAATCATACCAAATAACACATAAAACCTAAAATAACACTAACATATAGTAAACCAGGAATGATATGATATACACCCTTTTCTAAAGTAAAAATATTGTAGGCACGGTGTAGTTTCACTTATCAGTATCGGGAAGACAGCGAGCCAAAATTGATTTGGAGAAAAATCAGCACGTACACACATGCGTATGCACGTACGCGCATATGCAAACAACTGCCTGCACAAGGCTTCACAGTCATTGTAGTCTTTCTTGGGGTAAACACACATATAAAGTGGGTGTCTTTTTCTCGTAAAAGCGAAAATCCTCTTTGGTTAGCGAAAACAGGTACTAATGTAGGTCTTTCGCAACAGTGAGTTGTTGCAAAGTGAACGTTAGAAAAATGGGGACACCCGTACTTATATATAGGGTTCTTTAGAATATCTTCCAATTACTTTCCCACTGCTGATGTCAGGTTCACTAGACTGTACTCTCCTGCTTTATTTTTAAAGCCTTTCTTAAACAGTGGAACAACATTAGCTATCCTCAAATCCTCCAGTACCTCACCTATTGTTAAAGATTATTTAAATATCTCTGCTAAGGCTCCTGCAATTTCTACACTTGCCTTCCACAGGGTCTGAGGGTACACCTTGATAAACCGTGGGGATTTATCCACCCTAATTTGCCTCATGACAGCAAACACCTTCTCCTCTATAATCTGTACAGGGAAATGAAGTCAATGCCACTTCCTCACTTCTATAGACATCTGTATTGTCTCCTAAGTAAATATAGATGCAAAAAATCCATTTGAGATTGCCCCATCTCTTTTGGTTCCACGTACAGATTACTACTCTGATTTTCCAGAGGACCAATTTTGTCCCTTGCAATCCTTTTGCTCTTAACATATCTGTAAAATCCCTTAGGATTCTCCTTAACCTTCTCTGCCAGAGCAATCTCATGCCTTTTAGCCCGCCTGATTTCTTTAAGTGTTTTCTTGTATTTTTACACTCCATAAATACTTCATTTGTTCCAACCTACTAAGTACTGTTTTTAAATCTTAACCAGTGTCTCAGTATCTCTTGAAAACCAAGGTTCCCTAAACTTGCTATCTTTCACTATCACATCTTTTGTCAGCCCAAACTGTCAACCATTTACTCTTTTCCATAGATGCTGTCTGGCCTGCTGAGTTCCTCCAGCACTTGTGTGTGTTGTCTTAAAGTGAGATCATTGGTTGTGGAATATAGTGGCTGGCCAAGTAAGTGTAGTTATCCCCTCTGTTCACAAGCCTTATGCTTATGGGGTAGTAACTGTTCTTGAACCCGGTAGTGCAAGTCCTGAGGCTCTTGTCCATTTAAACTGATGGCAATAGTGAGAAAAGAGAATGGCATGGGGAAGACTGTAAATGATTTAGTGGAGATACACTTATCTACAGCTGTTCTAATGAAGTCCATTACAACCATGGTGTATTCATTCAGATCTCTAGATGAGTGTTTGAATCTCTGGAGCCTTGCTTTTTAAGCTCTGCCTCTATGCAGGTAGGAGGGCAACCAAGCAATCTGATTACCAAAATGCATTGTGTGTAAGGAACAGTAGGCATTCGTTATCGGAGTGTAGCAGTGATCTAGTATGTTGAGACCTCTGGTACAGGTTGTATGCTGGGTTGGGCAGGGTTTTCTTCGAAGAAACCTAGTTGAAGTTTCCAGCTATATGAAATGTGTTGCGATGGGCTGTTTCTTGTCCACAGATGCCATCATGCAGTGTTGCGAGTGCTTGCTTATAGTCACCCACTGGTGGTATACAAGCTGCAGTCAGGATCACAGATGAGAACTCCTAAGGCAAATGGAATGGATGACATTTGACCGTTAGGTGTTCCAAGTAGGGGAGCATGAGTTTAACATAACCACCATGTCAAAGCACCAACAAAATCAGACTATAAAACGCATGCCTCCTCCCTTTGTCTTAGCTGAGCCCACAGTTCGGTCCATTCTATAAATCATAAATCTTTCTGGTTTGACTTCTGTGTTTGGCATATCTGCAGATAACCAAGTTTCAATAAAGCAAATAATTGAGATGTTTCTTATCTGCCTCCTATACTGCAGTTTTAATCTCAAGTCCTCAATTTTATTCTCCAGCGACTGCACATTTGCCAATAAGATGCTGGGTAGAGGAAGCTTCATCCCTCTGCGTTTCAGCGTGGTCTGGATTCACCTCTTCTGTCTTGCTTTCAGTCATGGCGATGAACCTTAAAAGGTGCTGTGCCTGACTAGTATGGGTTCATCAGTCGATCCTGAGAACTGAAGATCATTGATGTGATTTAAAAGTCCATTGTTAAGAAGAAATATATGTATGAAGTATACTTAAGAGGAATTTTGGAACACTTATCTGCAATGATCACCAGCAGCATCTTGCTCAATATTGTAGCTCTATGAAACACTGGTTAGACCACACTTGGAATATTGTGTTCAGTTCTGGTCGCTTCATTATAGGAAGGATGTGGAAGCTTTAGGGAGGATGCAGAGATTTACCAAGATGCTGCCTGGATTAGAGCATGTCAATGAGAATAGGTAGAGCAAACTAGGGCTTTTCTCATTGAAGTGAAGGCAGATGGGATGTGACTAGATGAGGCATATATGACAAGAGACATAAATCAAGTAGATAGTCAGAGGCTTTTTCCCAGGGCAGATATCACTAATATGAGGGGGCGTAATTTTAAGGTGATTACAGCCAAGTGATGTCAAAGGCAGGTTCTTTCCAGAGAGATTGGTGGGTGTGTGGAATGCCCTGCCAGGTATAGTGGTAGAGGCAGATACTTTGGGGCACTTAATAAACTCTTAGATAGGCACATGGATAACAGAAAAATGGAGGGAAGGATTAGAATATTAGAATAGGTTAAAACTTCAGCGCATCATCATGGGCAGAATGGCCTGCACTGTGCTGTAATTTTCTATGTTTATGAACATATGCTAAGTGAAGCAATATGAGCTGAAGGACCACTGAAATCTCAATTTTAACATAGGTAGGGCTCATATAAAACCTTTAGATAATGTTCACTGCTTAGTTTTAGCTTCAATTCTTAAAATACTTGAAATTTACAGCAGTTACATGCAACTGACTTGTGTTTATTTGATGTTTTTGACATCCAGTTTTTAAAAAAATGGATATTCATTTGAATACTTGGGGCAGTGAATGGATCGTAAAGCTAATATTATTCTTGGCTACAGCATATTTGGTCTAGATTTTAGGTATCTGCTCCATTTGGGGATTCAGGGCATGATTGAGAAAACTGCAAATCACAGACGTGCTAGAAGTTGGACCACCACTAATCAGCAAGTGAGTAAGCTTCCTGACTTTCTCAGTCAGTATTCACAGAAGGGAACCTACCTCAGCGACCTGTACCAGGGACTGAGGCAAATCTTGGATAAATTTATATTTTCTGAATTTATTTTCTTTAAAATCAGTTAAAAATGTATTTGCATAAAGACTTCAAATGAATGAATATATTCCAGTGACATAGCACTTGTTACAACCATCTAATGCATTTAGCAATACTGAACTTCCAGACATGCATGTTCCAAGAAAAATAATGAACCAAGCACACGTTCACAAATAAGATTATACTTCTAAAGATGCTAGATATTTCTTCATAGATAAATGTCACTACCTATAATTAAGTTACTTGTGAATGAAGATATCGTCCATTAATCTTGAAGAATCTTAAAGCAAACATTACCATTTCAAAAACAGTTGCCAAAAGCAAGTTATTCAAAAAAAAGATTGAAGGAGCTATTTCATTTATTGCTGAATTAATGCAGTATTTACCATCTGCCTCTCGGAATAATTCTATAGAAGAACAACTATCCGTGCTTGCAGGTGAAGATGAGTCCACAGGCAGCTCTGAATCTAATGAAGGCAAAAGGGAGGGGGAAGCTTCATATAGCAGGGAAAATTAAAAGAGATAAACATCAATGTTACTATTCCAACATCAATGGTGTTTTTTCTTTCAACTTGAGTAGAGTTGCAAGTTATTATCAATCAAACACCTTTAACAGCAAAACATCTTAGTGGCTTGATGAAAAGTCATTCACTAAAAACGTTAGTTACTTTTCTCTCCACACACTCTCACTGGCTTGCTGAATAATTCCAACATTTGTTGATTTTATTTTAGAAAGGAGAGTTCAAGCCATATATTGGGACCATTAAATAATGCCTTAGTCGAAATAGTAAGTTAAAAGGGGCACCTCAAAGGACAAAGAGAGAACATTTCCTGTGCTGATAATATCTGGGATGGAAAACATGCTTTAAATATCTTCAACATCTTCAACATGAGCCTGGAGCAGAGAAGAGTACCCAGACAGTGGAAAACATCCTGTATTGTCCCGGTACCGAAGAAACCACAACCAAAGGAGTTGAATGACTTCAGACCTGTTGCCTTGACGTCGCACGTTATGAAGACCATGGAGCGGCTGATAATACAGAATCTGAGGCCACAAACCAGGCACGCCCAGGATCCTCTTCAGTTTGCGTATAAGGAGAAGGTGGGAGTGGAGGATGCTATCACGTATTTGCTGCACAAATCACTCTCTCACCTAGAGGGGGTCAGTTGTGCTGTGAGGATTACATTCCTTGACTTCTCTAGTGCCTTTAACACCATCCAGCCCAAGATCTTAAGGCACAAACTAACGGAGATGGGAGTAGACTCTCACATGGTGGATTGGATAGTGGACTACTTGACAGATAGACCTCAGTATGTGCGGTTGGGAGACTGTAGGTCTGACACGGTGGTCAGCAGCACAGGAGCGCCGCAGGGAACCGTACTCTCTCCGGTCCTGTTCACCCTGTACACATCAGACTTCCAATATAACTCAGAGTCCTGCCACGTGCAGAAGTTCGCTGATGACACGGCCATAGTGGGGTGTGTCAGGAATGGACAGGAGGAGGAGTATAGGAAACTGATACAGGACTTTGTGATATGGTGCAACTCAAACTACCTGCGTCTCAATATCACCAAGACCAAGGAGATGGTGGTGGACTTTAGGAGATCTAGGCCTCATATGGAGCCAGTGATCATTAATGGAGAATGTGTGGAGCAGGTTAAGACCTACAAGTATCTGGGAGTACAGTTAGACGAGAAGCTAGACTGGACTGCCAACACAGATGCCTTGTGCAGGAAGGCACAGAGTCGACTGTACTTCCTAAGAAGGTTGGCGTCACTCAATGTCTGTAGTGAGATGCTGAAGATGTTCTATAGGTCAGTTGTGGAGAGCGCCCTCTTCTTTGTGGTGGCGTGTTGGGGAGGAAGCATTAAGAAGAGGGACGCCTCACGTCTTAATAAGCTGGTAAGGAAGGCGGGCTCTGTCGTGGGCAAAGTACTGGAGAGTTTAACATCGGTAGCTGAGCGAAGGGCGCTGAGTAGGCTACGGTCAATTACGGATAACTCTGAACATCCTCTACATAGCACCATCCAGAGACAGAGAAGCAGTTTCAGCGACAGGTTACTATCGATGCAATGCTCCTCAGACAGGATGAAGAGGTCAATACTCCCCAATGCCATTAGGCTTTACAATTCTACCGCCAGGACTTAAGAACTTTTTAAAAGCTATTATTAATGCTTTTTGAGATAGTGATTTAGATGCATATCATATTTTTTACTGAGTTAAGTATTGTATGTAATTAGTTTTGCTACAACAAGTGTATGGGACATTGGAAAAAAAGTTGAATTTCCCCATGGGGATGAATAAAGTATCTATCTATCTATCAAATATATACTGCTTGATAGTAAGTCAGTTTATTTGATTAATAGTTTAAAATGTCATTTAGAAATCATCTAGAGAATCTGAAAGATATATTGTTTTCAACAAATGAAATAACTTCATGGAACTATACAATCTTTCACTAGTGATTTAGATGCATATCATATTTTTACTGAGTAATTTTATGTAATTAGTTTTGCTAAAACAAGTGTATGGGACATTGGAAAAAATGTTGAATTTCCCCATGGGGATGAATAAAGTATCTATTTATCTATCTAGTTGTGCTGGCCAGATGCTCAGTAAATTAGCACTTTATTTACACTTTTGTATCCTGCTGACTTAAAGAACATAAAACACAGCTCAGCCACAGGTCCTATAGCCCACCATGTTGTGTTGAGCTAATAAATTAGTAATCAAGTATACACTAAACTAATCCCTTCTGCCAACACAACGTCCATATCCTTTCATTTCAACACATTCATGTGCCTCATGAACACCCCTGTCATGTTTGCCTCTACCATTACCCCAGGCAGCACATTCCAGGCACCCATCACTGTGTAAAATAACATGCCTGGACCAGCTCCTCTGAACTTACTCTATCTCACCTTAAATGCATGCCCTTTGTTGTTGGAAATTTCAACCCTGGGAAAAATATATTAGCTGTCTACCCTGTCTGTGCCTCTCACACTCTTATAAACATCTATCAGAGTCTTCCCTCTGCCTCAGCTATTTCAGAGAAAACAACTTAGTTTGCCCAATCTCTCCGTATAGCAAGTGCCCTCTAATCCAGGCATCCTGGTAAACCTCTCCTGCACCTTCCCTAAAGCCTCCACATCCTTCTTATAATGGGGTAGACAGAACTGAATACAATATTCCAGATGTAGCCTAACTAGAGGTTCATAAAGTTGCAGTACAACTTTCTGGCAGTTAAATTTAATTCCTTGACCAATAAAGACTTGCATAGCATGTGCCTTCGTATCCACTCTATCAACCTGTGTAGCCACTTTCAGGGAGCTTCAGGATCCCTTTACTCATCAACACTGTTAAGGGTCTTGCCATTAATAGTGCACTATCTCTTTACATTTGATCACTAATGTCCAACACTGACCAAGTTAAACTCCATCTGCCATCCCCCCCCCCACTCTATCCACAACAAAACCAATCTTCATATCATCTGCCAATTTACAAAGCTTATTGCGATTTAGCCATTTTGTTTGTAAATCAACACAAAAGGCCCTAAACAGACAAAACCAACAAGAGTCACAAAGGTACCTAAAACAATCTAACAACTTGCAAATTTTGTACTGAAGTTGGCCCATCTGTAATGTTTTAAAAAAAATATTAGATCACAGAATCTTAAAATTGGAGAAACCAGCAGGAAGGAACATAGATTTTAAAGCACAAATTAACTGTGCCAGCATTTTTAAAGCAAAACCAACTGAAACAGTAAGCCAATATTTTTTTGCCATTAATAAAGGCTCTCTCAATGTGCTATGGTGTGGTTTTTCAATTAGGATTTACCACTGTTCATATAAGTTGGTAGAAAACAAAAGTTCCAAAATTTCAAGTTTACAAATGCATATAAATTAGAAAAGGCAAAGACTTCTGAAGAAAAAAAAACAGGTACTTTGGCTTGAGTTTTCATTCAAAATTGATATAGCTATAATGGTTATTTGTAAAATATTGTGGGACTGAAGGTCACATTATTATAAGCGGCAAAAGTGCAATTCAGATGATTAAAGAAAAATATCACATTCCATAATTTCCATAGAACTTAAATTTTTAGTCAAATTTCTTCCAGAATAGCTTTCTTACCTGAACTAGTTTCATTGGATCCAGAACATGTTGAATATTTGGAATTAGTTTGGGTAAACTTCTAAAACAAAATTAGAATTGGACTACCGTTAAGTTTCTAGTTTCCATTTACAACTGTAATTCATGTACAATATTTTCTTCAATGATAACATTAGAAATTTCAGAGATCCATGTGAAATTAAACAGTATTATTTTAGGAAATGATTGTACTGCATGGAATAATGTTAAGATAATGTTAATTAAAATTGTAATAGTCTGCTTTCGCACCCAGGCTATTCTACCCAAATAGAATATTGATAGAAATTGAATTAGAATAGCAATTTAAAATGGGCTTTGCCAAAATTAACAATTCACAAGTGACAAAAAGTTGCATTCCTGATATCAAAGAATTACATTTAAATGCCCAGGGGGCGGGGGAGGGAGAACTTACAGCAACATTTCTGTTAAAATAAGCTGAAGAAACTAAGCCGAATGATAATTGGCTCCTTAAATTACCACTCAAACAAAAATTAAACAAATTTATGATTTAATGCAGTAAAATACCTTCCACTGTTGAAGACTTGGGCTTCTGTTCCAAAAAGGCTTAATTCCTCTTTTTTTATTTAAAGTTTTTTGTTGTGCTGTTGCTAATTGAGCTAAATGCCTTAAGAACAAAGAGACATGGTATATTTTTCTCCACATTTTGACAAAATATAGAAGTTTGCAATATACAAGTCCTATATATAATATTAGGGATCAGGGATAATTTGTTTCTCTAATGTAGAGGAGGCCACTAAGAGCCCACTTAGAAATTACCTATTGCACCTTTTCTTCGTTCACAGGAACATATGCCAAAGTACCTTAAAATGCCATTCCTCTCAACTAAATTTGTTAACATTTAAAACCTCTGGGCTAAAGAGAATGACCAAAGGAAAGAAAGCAGCTTCCATGACGTACAACAGGTGAAGAGAAAAGATTACAATCCTCGTTAGCCTTTAATAAATGAAGAAAGTACTTCCTGTCCCCACTTGCCAAGAAGCAGGTCTGAGCTCATCCTCTCAGTGCTAAGCCGCCACACTGCTCGTCCCAGTCTGCAATGCAGTATCAATCATGCACAACTTCTTTACACCAAGAAGCAGGAAGAATGGTGGATTTGCACCAGATTCCTAATAGAGCAACACATGGCAGCAAGTAGGATAAGAGATTACACCTGGTCCATGGCACATCTGTCAATGATGCATCTCTCAAGTTATAACACTAAAACGACCTCTTTCAACAGATTCTATTATCCTCTCATTCCTGGGAATGCACCCCCAGTGATATGTGGGACACCATCATAAATTAGAAATCTGCAAGTGAATTGCTGCATCAACCAGAAAGATTACAAAGATGATAATGAAACTGAGCAAGGTTAAAACACAGTGCTGCATCCCCTGAATGGGATAGAGCCACGAAAAGGAGTTTCAGAAGGAATAGAGGGAAAAAAGTTTCAGAATGCAGAAAACGAAGGAGGAAGATGTATCCGATAGTAGAATTAACTAAAGACTGGAGAAAGAATACAGCCAAGATAGCTAAATATAGGCAAATAGAGATTTGAAATATGTATCTACTGTCTGTAAAAAGGCAGGATGCTCAAGGTTAAGATCCTATGAGGGTAGAGGGTACGAAGGGAAGATCTCCAGATGAAATTAGGTCAGTGAACATCTGGGAAATAATAGACTCATGTCCAGTCATGTGATCATGGTGGTGAATGAAAGCTGACATGCAGCAGAGATCACCACAGCATAACATCACCACCCTTACTAGCTTGAAAAAGCTCAGCTTCTGGAGCCAGTAAGCATACAATTCCATTGTACCAGGATTTAAGAATGCATGTAAGATAATGAATTAACTATTTGGCTAATAAGTTGGTTCTGCCATTCAATTACCGTAGATTCCGGACTACAGAGCGCACCTGATTAAAAGCCGCTGGCTCTAATTTTAGAAATAAAATCAATTTTTTACTTGTACAGGCCGCACCGGATTTTCGGCCGCAGGTGTCCCACGTTGTAATATGAGATATTTACACAGAAAGATATTACACGTGAGGATTTTTTAACTTTTAATTAAATCCATATGGTAACATAAACAAATACATATTGCAAATGCTTTTTTTCGAACCGTGCCTGTAACGCGGCTACTTTTAAATACACGTTGCGTATACTTCTTTACTGAACAACATTCCAATATCTCCTAACGACTGGTAAAAAATATATACACTGCAGCCTACCAGGAAAAGTTATTGATCGCCTTTAACTTAAAAGCAGCGTTTTCGCTCCGCCGCTCGCCCCCCGCCTTCCCGTTTATCGCAAACTGGTATCCCACAAGACGCGGCGAAACCGGGTGTGACGTCATAGCATCCCGCGATGTAGTACAGAAAACAAATATAGTTAAAACACTTCTAACTTTAACTAACAAATGAATTACTAAGCGAAAATATTATAAACTAAATAACTGCCATAAAGGCAGCACAATGCTTTTCTTCGAGTGTTTTCCATGTTGATGAGGGTGAGTACAAATGACTGATTTACAATAATTTAATTGTGAAAGTGCGCTTGATTTATCGTACAATTTCATTGGACCTCTGTGAACTACTCATCAATTTTATTGGTCTACTGTTACGAGGCAAAATGTTTTCGGCGGCATGAAAAAAAATAATACATTAGCCGCTCCGTATTAAAGGCCGCAAAGTTCAAAGCTGTTCAAAATGTGGGAAAAAAGTAGCGGCTTAAAATCCGGAATCTACGGTAGATTTTGGCTGACTGATCTTGATCTCAACTTCTCTTTCCTGGCTGGTTCCCATAAACCTCAACTCTGAAAGACTTTTTTCCACTTCATCCTTAAAAATGGTAAATGATTCAGCCTTTAGAGCTCTCTGGGTAAAAACAAAAATAATCACCAGAAATTCTGTTATTTTGTAATAAATGAGGAATCTCTTAATCTGAAATTTTAATCAGTAACTTTAAATTGTCTCATGAGGGGAAGCTCTTAATAGCATCCCTCTCAAAGTGTTATGTTTCAATAAGGTCCTCGCTCATTTTTTGATTTTTCTGGACCTAATCTTTACTCATGTCAGCTCCCTTTGTCAGTAATTAATCTAATGAATTTTCTGTGAACTGCCTGCAATGAAAATAATGTGACCAAAACAGACCCACATGAACAGTCGTAGCAAGGCTTTCTTCCATACAATTATATTTCAGGCCTTCACAAAATAAACAACTCCTAAAACTTACTAAATTTGAGTAAATTTTTTTGAATTGCAACCATTTTAAAATACATTAAATTTCCTTCTGAAACTTGCCATCTCATAAAACTCACAAACACACTAACCTGTGACCACCAGGAACTGGTTTATCAGTTGCAGATAATTTGGAAACTTCTTCATAAATCATTGACAATTCCTCTAAATTTGAGCTTGGCTTTGGATCTGCATTCACCACTTTTAAAGTAAAAGTAAAATCTTGTACAATTAGATAGAAGCATATTGCTATCTGCTATCAATGTAATATTTTTATTAGAAAGAAAATGGATAGTGAGATAAAATCTAATTTTAGTAAGAGGTGTTGGTGGGAAGAATGCAAGGACAATGGCAGAGTGGCTGCCTGGTATACACGCTGCTAGAAATTTTACTTTCAGTGAAAACAGTGGAAAGAAAATTTGAGTAGGCTATGTAATGGCCAACCAATTTGATTACTCTTAATCTCACACCAGCAAAATGCTGGTTTATTTCTCCATTAATGTTTTATTATGTTGTGTGGTGTCATATTTTTAACAATTAAAGATGGTAAACTGTATAGTGCAAAACAGAAATGAAATCAAACAGATATTGCATTTGTCTCCAGGTCACCAAATGAATTTAAAGCAATGGCAATGAATAGCCCATTAACTTCCTGTCATTGGTCATGACATTCAAACATATTGGCTATGATAAATAAGACAGACTGGGAAAAGATCTTTAATCCAGATAACTGCAAAAAAGTACACGCTGCACTGGATCAATGGCTAAATTATATCATTGAGTATATTTTGTGTGAGTTAACCAATTTATTTTTGAAACAATGGTGGTATGAATGAGATAGAATTACCTCCAAACTAGTAGGCAGTGGAAGAAAAAGTGCACTAACTCTTAAATGTTAATTGAAATGGTAAAATGGACAAAAATCAATAGGATGAAGTATTACTTCAGCATTTATTGTTAATACTGATTTGAGTGCCCATTAAGCAATACCTTCAGCATCAATACATCACTCTAGAATGAGAGTAAATCACAGATGAATAACTATTATTATCTACAATATTGTAAATACGTATATAATATCAATAACATTACTTCTCTTTCTGCCATCATGATAAGGGGAGGAACACCGGTTCGTCTGTGTATTTGCTTCTATGCCATTCCATTTTGATTTAACTTTAATATGAGGCATTATTGTTCCTGCAGATGAAGAAATAAAATTAGTCCCTAGATATTTCAAAGAAATAAGTAAACTATGTATACCATTTATTCTGCAAGGTTGGCAGCTTAGGTGCAACTCTTGAGATTTCCAGTCCTTCTGTACCTCACCTTATTTTTGAACTTCTTGAGAGACAACATGTAAAAATCAGAAATAGGAAACTATAAAAACTTGCTAGCTCAACCATAATTAATCAATGACCATGAATAAGGATAAATGACAATGATTTTGGACCTTTTACAAGAATACATCACAGCACCATAAATTGGATGCTGAGTCAAAAATGAAATGCAGAAGCATAGCCAAAAAAATTGAGCTCTCTAGAAGAATGACCAAAAGCTTGATTAAAAATGAACACTGCAGCAAGTACTAAAGCAAAGAAACATTTTGCAGAGTAAATTATTCAAACAGGACATCAATGGCAGGAAAAACCACCATTCACAAGTTCAAAGTAAATTTTATTATCAAAGACATATATGTCACCATATACAACCATGAGATTCATTTTCCTGCAGGCATACTCAGCAGATTTACAGAATAGTAACTATAACAGAATCAACGAAAGATCAAAAGGAATGCAGAAGACTACAAACTGTGCAAATATAAATAAATAGCAAAAAATAACAAGAACATGAGATAATGAGATGAAGAGACCTTAAAGTGAGATCATTGGTTGTGGGACCATCTCAATGGATGAACAAATGAGTGTAGTTATCCCCTTTTGTTTAAGAGTTTGATGGTTGAGGGGTCGTAACTGCTCTTGAACCTGGTGGTGTGACTTCTGAGGCTCTTGTACCTTCTACCTGATGGCAGTAGCAAGAAAAGAACATGGCCTGGGTGGTGGAGATCTCTGATGATGGATGCTGCTTTCCTACAATAGCATTCCATGTAGTTGTGCTCAATAGTTGGGAGGGATTTGCCCATGATGTACTAGGCTGAATCAAATACCTGTTTGTAGGATCTTCTTTTCAAAGGTATTGGTGTTTCCATAGCAGACCGCAATGCAGCCTGTCAATACACTCTATATGACACATCTATATAAGTTTGTTAAGGTTTTAGATGTCATGCCAAATATCCACATCTCCTAAGGAAGCAGAGGTGTTGCTGTGCTTTCTTTGCAATTGCACTTATGTTCTGGGTCCGGGACAGATACTCTGAAGAGTAACACCCAGGAATTTAAAGTTGCTAACCTCTGATCCTCCGATGAGGACTGGCTCATGGACCTCTGGTTTCCCTCTCCTGAAGTATACAACCAGTTGCTTGGTCTTCCTGACATTGAGTAAGAGGTTGTTCTTATGACACCACTAAGCCAAATTTTCAATCTCTCCACTGTATGCTGTTTCATTCCCTCCTTTGATTCGATCCACAACACTGGTGTCATCAGCAAACTTGAGTACGGTATTGGAGCTATGCAGAGGGCTAAGTACACAGCCCTGTGGTGCACCTGTGCTAATGGAGATCATAGAGGAGATGTTTTTGCCAATCTGAACTGACTGGGGTCTTCAAGTAAGGAAATCCAGTATCCAATTGCACAACGAAGTATTGAGGCCAAAGTCTTGGAATTTATTGGTTAGTTTTGACAAGATTATGATAGCAGAACAGATTAGAGACAAGGTTAAGAACTTTTCATCTGACACACTGCAGAAAAACGCAATACAAGATGCCATGGAGAACAAAGGACAAATTAGACTTCCTAAAATTGGAAACAAACAGCAGAGTTTAATGAAAGGATGGCGGAAAGGTAATTCAGCCAGCAGCAGAATATCCAAGTGAATACATATTCAGAGTTTGAAGAGTTTGAATGAGTTTCTTAAGAGTTGGTGGGGAGGAGGTCATGTTGGCATATAGGCAGATCAACTGATACTGTGAACATGTCAACAGATATTCCTTACAGTAGGATTACAACTAACTTCAGGATTGAAGAGACATTGGTTAAGACAATTCTGGTTAATTCTAAGGCAAACACAGGCTGAGAAAGAATATGAGGCCAGTCATTGTGGGTATGGAATTTGTATAAAATAGCTTTTCCTTCATAAGCTCATGGAACATTTTCTTTCATGATTTCCCAGGTTGGATAGTTATTGCAAAAACTATACCAAAAAGGCAACAACGTCACATGCAAGTCCAATAAATTGGCATTACTATTGGTTCAGAAGCAAGATCATTTTGTGCTTATTCCAAACCCGTTCTTATGTTTCTGACTTTTATATGTTACCAATATCAAACACGATCAGCCTCCAACCCCACACACCTTCACCTCATTGCCGCCTGTTTCCTTATTTATCTTAGTTCTCTAAACTGCATCATTTCTCTAACATCCAATTATTTACCAAACTTTTGACACCCCTTTCGGTATCTTCTTTTGTGATACTTCCTATTCCTCCCCCCCCCCCCACCCTGTCTATTTTAGTGGTGGGGGGAATCCGTGAACAGAGTTCTGATGTTTGGAAGAACAAATGTTTGTGCTTGATGGAATAGTGAATGGGTGAAGCAAAGCTGAAAACTCAAGAAATTTTTATTAAGATACTGTTGGAGCAGGAAAAGAATCCAACGGTTAAGACCTCCTCATTGCTATTGGACAGATGAAAGTGAAGTAAGCAAAGACAATCCTATGGAGCTGAAAACCAGGATGGTGCTAAGAGTTTGAGGAAGCATAAAACCCAGTCTGATCACAGAGAACAGTGCTTGTCTCTTTTCTTTCATTTCGGTGCTTTGGGAAGAACAGCAAGCTAAGTTCAAATGTGATTGTTGAAAAAAAAGTGAATTTTGGTGGTAATAACACTTAAAGAATGTGAAGAATCAAGCACTGCCAAAGAAATACAGCTTGCAAGGTTCAACGATTTTTAAAAAAAAAGAAAGTGGGAGTTATTTATTTGGTTAAAAGGGTCAATAAGAATAGACAACAAACAAAGGATATTTCAGGGTTCTAATTTAGGATCCCTGTGTGATGATATTGGGTTTACTGACTGAGAAGTTATAAACTCAAAGGCTTTAAGACTTAGCCAATATACATAACCATGAGTACTCTCACTATCTAAAGGAAGATTATACTGTAACTAGCCAATCTTCAAAAGCTACTTCTGCATTTAATCCCCATGGCAAGTTTAGTTGCCAACACCCACTATTAGAGCGATGGGTCCCCTCTTCCAGCTAACAAAGTAGTTTAAAACACAGTTCATTTCTTTACAGAGACACACATTTAAATCCGCATGTTCGTAATACACATTTAAAACTCAGAGTTCTATCTTAAGCATTTCCAAATCTCAGAGAATTTCTATCTTATCATGAATCATTGTATCATTACCTTACATCTTGAAACATAAAACATTTTCAAATTATAAATCGTTTCTAAAACACAAAGTGTTAAGGATTTCTTAAACTTAAAGGATAAACCACTTTTTAAAAAGTATTTCTTAAATTCCAAAACTCAGGTACAATTCCAAAAACTAAAAAGCCACCAACAAGTTGCAGAAAAACAAATTGTCTGTCACAGAAACCAAAGCTGGATGATTGAATTCTTGCTCACCGTGTTTCTTCCATGCTGCCTGATGTTCTTCACTCCATTCCTAATAATCCTGAATTGCTCTCTGCATTTATGCAGTTTCTCTCCCACTTGCGTGACTTCACAAGCATATGAAATTTCCTCAAATGTCTTCTTAACACAAGTGCTCGAAAAACACTTTTGGAGACATAGCCCTTAGCAATAAATTCTGTAAAGCTAACATTCTGAGCACATTAAACCTTTTCAACTATAAATACATCAGTTATTGATACTAAATAATATTATCCATTGATTCTGCAAGCTTCCTTGAACTAAGCAACTTAAGAGTCAGTTTGTCTGTTTGAAACAAACCAAACAATCCATTTCTTATACTCTATGATCGAGCAATAACAAAACAGGCACAATGACTAGCATCTGACTTCTCACAGAGCTTGATTGCAAAGCTATCCCATAGGGTACTTTTTTCAATTTTAAGCCAATTACTGCTTTTAAGAACGAAGAGTGACTTCCATTTACTACCAGAGACTAAAACTGTTAGTTTACTTCAATCTGTTTTTAATCTTACAAGCAGCACTTCCTATTAGATAGCAAGTTGAGCAAAAAAAACGAGGGAATTTCTGTCACATCTGCATGACTTAGTATCCTGCATGTAATTATCCAAGTTTTGTGAAGTCTACTATTGCATTCTTTCATGTTCTGTGACATTCAATTTCCTTGAGCCCAGTGTTTTGGTTATGGAAAGCAATTGTTTATTTCAATGATCATGAGTCAATAACAGATATTGATAGATGTGGGGTTGCCATATGATATTCATCAGACACACTACAAAATAAGGTATGTACAGCTATAGCAGATAAATTCAGTTTTGCAACCACAAAAACATTTAAATCAATTAATCCTCCTTGTCCTTAGTGCTCCAGATAATCTTACTTCCACATCGCTTCACGTAACCAAATATGAAACGTCAGCTTCCCTTTAAAATCGGCAATGTACATTCTTACTGTTTTGGTAGAAGTTTCGCCATTTTCCATTCTTTGGCATTGAAGTTAATGTGGTCATTTCAATACTTACTCCCTTGTTCTGTCTCACCACAAACAGAACATTTTCCCCATCTCAATCCTAAACACTTAGGGTCTCTCCTGGATAAACAAAGAGGAACTTTGCAGTCTCTCCTGACCAGACAGTATGCATCCTTATTTGAGGACTGAAGGGTACAGCTTTGTGGGCCGAAGGGCCTGTACTGTATTGTGTATTGAATGTATGGGAGCGGAGAGGACTCAGCCTTACCACCAAGCTGAAGGTCTACTGAGCAGTGGTTCTCACCATCCTCCTCTATGCCAGCGAGACCTGGACTGTCTACAGCAGACACGCTAAACAGCTCAACCACTTCCACTTGAGCTGCCTCCGCAGACTTCCCCACGTACGATGGCAGGACAAAGTCCCAGACACGGAGGTCCTGGAGCGGGCTAGCACCCACAGCGTCTACACCCTCCTACAGAAAGCCCAAGCCAGACGGGCTGGCCATGTCGTCAGGATGTCTGACAGTCGACTACCAAAACAGCTGCTGTATGGAGAGCTGAGCCAGGGCAAGCGCTCAGTTGGAGGGCAGAAGAAACGTTTCAAAGTGTCCCTCAAAGACCTCAGCATCAATCCCAGTAGCTGGGAATCGCTTGCTCTGGACCGCCCAACCTGGTGGAGCAGGACCACTAAAGGAGCGTATGCAGAGGCTCAGGCTCCAGCTACCTCCACTTCCACTGCAGCACCTACCCTCATGTGGGCGAGCTTTCAGGGCCCAGTCACCTCCGGACCCCACAGTCACAAACCCTCCACCTGACAGAAGTCGTGGTCGTCTTCGACTCCGAAGGGCGAACAACATTGTACTATAGGTTTTCTAAAATAAAACCAGGGTGTACTTGGTTCGACGTCTGCATGCATCTTAAGGATAGACGAAGCTTTCCCACCTTCAGTTTCCCGGCTGAAACCATACAATCTCGGCGGACAAACATATTTACCAAATCGGGCACGCTTTCCAAGCCGCCACACCCGCCCCCAGCGGCCCGCCCGGCTCCACGCCAGTCCGACCACGCCCCACGGCCCGCGCCGGCGCGTCATCAACGTACCCGGTCGCGCGCTGCATCACCTGCGTCATCAACGTACCCGGTCGCGTGCTGCATCACCTGCGTCATCAACGTACCCGGTCGCGTGCTGCATCACCTGCGTCATCGGACATTCGTGCCGGGACGGGAGCCGCTGCTTTGTGCAAAGCGATGCCCTCGGCTGACGCGGAGTTAGTTTCTGCTCAGACCTAAAACGATGGGATCAAAAGTAAACCAAACGAAGTCTGCTCGGCGAAGCAATCACTTCATGAACATAGATAGATAGATACTTTATTCATCCCCATGGGGAAATTCAACTTTTTTTTCCAATGTCCCATACACTTGTTGTAGCAGAACTAATTACATACATACTACTAATTACAGAACGTTCTTTTATTTCAATTAATAGCCCCATATCCCTTGATTCTCCAGGAGATGATCTCAGCTTCGAAAGCGAATTGGAATGCTTTAAGTTTACAGTGATAATGGATTGAATGCTGTAATAGATATACTCAGTACCAATCGGGAAATGGGTTTCTCTTCTGAGATAATGCTGCACCAGTTAATTTACTAGAGTGGGCATTTCTCATACTGAATTAAAGACGAAATGGAAATGATGAGGCTTCTTTTTTGTCTTCACTGAAACATTTGGAATGTCTCTCTCCAACCGGACTGAATCCATTAAATTATGTGGGTTGACATCAACAACTTGCTCGAGTTACCAAGTGATGACCATTCAAGTGCACTATTAGCAAGCGATCAAGAGGAGAAAAGACTTTAATGCTAAGGAAGGGGAATTTAAAAAAAAAAATCTTTAGTCCTCTAAATCCACAATGGTGAAAAATACATAGATTGAAACCTATGGAGAATCTATTAAACTAATCCACAACTGTTTATCATTGAAAACTTTGCAAATCAAGCAATGGTAGATTTAAAAGTTGAACAACACCTTATATAGCGGCTGGGTAGCCTCCAACCTGATGGCATGAACATTGACTTCTCTAACTTCCATTAATGCCCCTCCTCCCCTTCTTACCCCATCTCTGACATATTTAGTTGTTTGCCTGTTCTCCATCTCCCTCTGGTGCTCCTCCCCCCGTCCCCCGCCTCCTTTCTTTCTCCTGAGGCCTCCCGTCCCATGATCCTTTCCCTTCTCCAGCTCTGTATTACTTTCGCCAATCACCTTTCCAACTCTTAGCTTCATCCCACCTGCTCTGGTCTTCTCCTATCATTTTGCATTTCCCCCTCCCCCCACTACTTTCAAATCTCTTACTATCTTTCCTTTCAGTTAGTCCTGACGAAGGGTCTCGGCCTGAAACGTCGACAGTGCTTCTCCCTATAGATGCTGCCTAGCCTGCTGTGTTCCACCAGCATTTTGTGTGAATGGTAGATTTACTGAGCTTCCAAAGTTCAAAGTAAATTTATTATCAATATTGTTAAATGTCACCATATATACTACCTTGAGATTCATTTCTTGCAGACACTTATAAGAAAATAAAGAATTTATGAAAGAAAACTAAACCAACTGTCTGTGCTGAATAGACTATAAGATATAGGAGCAGAAATAGGCAATTTATCCCATTGAGTCTGCTCTGCCATTTTATTATTGCTAATCCATTGAAACTGGGTCCCTCTCAGCCTCAGTCTCCTGCTTTCTCCCGTACCTCTTCATGCCTTGACTAATCAAAGGTCTAATGAACTCTGCCTTAAGTATACCCAGTGACTTGGCCTCTAAAGCCACCTGTGGTAACAAATGTCACAGATTCACTGGCTAAAGAAAGGCCTCCTCATCTGCATTCTAAAAGGATGCCGCTCTATTCTGAGGCTGTGTCCTCTGGTCTTAGACTCTCCCACCATAGAAAACATTCTCACCACATTCACAATATCCTCTATTGAGGCCTTTCAACATTCGATATGTTTCAATGAGATCCCATCTCAATCCCCTGAACTCCAATGAGTGCAGGCCCAGAGCCATAAAATGCTCCTCATATGATAAGCCTTTCAATCCTGGAATCGTTCTTGTGAACCCCCTTTGAACCCTATCCAATGTCAGCACATTCTTTCTTAGATAAGGGGCCCAAAACTGCTCACATTCTCCAAATGAGGCCTCACCGGTCGGTGCCTTATAAAGCCTCAACATTATATCCTTGCTTTTATATTCTAGTCCTCCCAAAATGAATGTTAACATTGCGTTTGCATTCATCACCACTGACTTAACCTGCAAGTTAACCGTTAGGGAATCCTGCACCAGAACTCCCAAGTTCCTTTGCACCTCAGTTTTTTTTAATTGTATTTTCTCTCCATTTAGAAAATAATCAACCCTTTTATGTTTTCTTGCAAAGTACCTGACCATACACTTCCCACTGTATTCCATTTCCCACTTCTTTGTCCATTCTCCTAATCTGCCTGTGACCTTCTGCATCCTCTCTGCTTCCTCAACACTACCTGCCCCTCCACTTATCTTTGTATCATCCACAAACATGGCCACAAAGCCATCAATTCCCTCATCTAATTAATTGATATATAAGATGAAAAGATGCAGTCCGAAGACAGACCCCTGTGGAACACTTCTAGTTACCAGCAGCCAACCAGAAAAGACTCCATTTATTCCCACTTTGCCTCCTGCCAATCAACCAATGCTCTATCCATGCTAGTATCCTTCCTGTAATACCATTGGCTCTTAACTTGTTATGCAGCCTCACGAGTGTCACCTTGTCAAAGGGCTTCTGAGAATCCAAGTACACAACATCAATAGATTCTCCTTTTTCTATCCTGCTTGTTATTTCTTCAAAGATTTCCAGCAGATTTGTTAAGCAAGATTTTCCCTTAAGGAAACCATGCTGACTTTGACCTATTTTATCATGTGCATCTGAAACCACATCTTCACAATCAATTTCAACATTTTCCCAACCACTGAGGTCAGACTAACTGGCCTATAATATCCTTTCTTCTACGTCTCTCCCTTGTTGAAGAGTAGAGTGATATTTGCAATTTTCCAGTCCTCCAGAGCCATGCCAGTATCTAGTGTTCCTTGAAAGGTCATTACTACTGCCTCTACAATCTCTTCAACCATCACTTGCAGAACCCTAGGGTGTAGACCATTTGGTCCAGGTGACTTACCTACCTTCAAACCTTGCAGTTTCCTGAGCACCTTCTTCCTAGTAATGGCAACTTCGCTCTCTTCTGCCCCCGACACTGTCAAACTTCTGGCATTCTGCTGATGTCTTCCACAGAGAAGACTGATGTAAAACACTTATTCAGTTCATCCGCCATTTTCTTGTACCCCATTACCACCCCCCAGTGTCATTTTCTAGCAATCCAATATCTACTCTCATCTCTCTATTTCACTTCATGTATCTGAAGGAACTTCTGGTATCCTCTTCGATATTACTGGCAAGCTTACCTTCATATTTCATCTTTTCCTTCTTTATGACCTTTTTTAGTTGCCTTTTGTTGGTTCTTAAAGGCTTCCCAATCTCTAACTTCCCACCAATATTTGCTCTACTTATTGTCCTCCCTTTGGCTTTTTGTTGGCTTTGACTTCTTTTGTCAACCATAATCATGTTATCCTGTCTTTAGAACACTTCTTCTTTGGAATATGTATCATTGCTGTGCCTTCCAAATTGCTCCCAGAAACTCTAGCCACAACTCAGCTGCCTTCATCCCTGCTGGTGGCCCTTTCAGATCAATTTTGGTCCACACCTCTCTCATGCCTCTGTAATTCCCTTTACTCCACTGTAATACTGATATATCAGACTTTATTTTCTCCCTCTCAAACCGCAGGGTGAAATCTATCATATTATGATCACTATCTCTTCAGGGTTCATTTACCTTAAGTTCCTTAAGCAAATCAAGTTCATTACACAATACACAATCCATTCCTTAAGCTCTCTAATCTATTCTGGTTCATTGCACAACACCCAATCCAGAACAGCTGATTCCTCTGGTGGGCTCAACCAGGAGCTGCTCTAAAAGGCCAACTCATATGCATTTTACAAATTCCCCTCTTGGGATCCAGCAGCAGCCTAGTTTTACCTGCATATTGAAATCCCCCGTGACTATTGTAACTTTGTCCTTTTGACGTGTATTTTCTATGTCCCATCATAATATGAAGACCACATTTTTGCTTCTGTTTGAAGGACTGTATATAACTCCGATCAGAGTCTTTTTAATCTTGCAGTTTCTCAACTCTACTGACCACAACTGCACACCTTCCAATCCCATGTCACCTCTTTCTACCAATTTGATTTTATATTTTTACCAACAGAGTCATGCCAGCCCTCGGCCTACCTGACTGTCCTTTTGATACAATGAGTAGCCTTGAACATTAAGCTCCTAGTTATAATCTACAATTCAGTAATGCCCACAACATCATACATGCTGATTTGTAACTGCTACAAGTTCATTTCCAGAATCTGTATACTGCATGCATTGAGTATTAGTCCTGTATTCATCACCCTTATGATTTTGTCCCCTTTTTACATTGCAACTCATCCCGTTGACTGCAATCTTGCTCTACATTCAGCTTCTCCTTGCTAGCAATCTTACTACACACTGCCTCTGTTTATAAAACAACTACCCCATCCTCAGCCCTATCATTCCATTTCCCATCCCCTTCCCAAATTAGCTTAAATCCTCCCGAATGGTTCTCGCAAACCTGCTCACAAGGATATTGATCCCCCTCAGGTTCAGGTGTAACCCGTCCCTTTTGTTCAGGTTGTCCCTTCCTCAGAAGAGACCCTAATGATTCAGACATCGGAACCCCTGCACCAGTTCCTCAGCCATGCATTCATCTGCCAAATCACCATATTCTTACTCTCACCAGCACATGACACAGGCAGCAATCCAGAAATTACCACCCTGGAGTTCCTGCTTTTCAGCTTTCCATGCTCCCTGAAGTCTCTCTTCCGTACCTCCTCAGGTTTCCTACCTGTGTCATTGGTGCCGGTGTGTATCAAGACTTCAGGCTGCTCACCCTCCCCCCTTTAGAATGCCATGCACCCCGTCCAAGATATCCATGACCCTGGCACCTGGGAGGCAACATACCATCTGGGCATCTCTATTGCGGCCACAGAATCTCGTCTCTATTCTTCTAACTATGGAAACTCATATCACTCAGCAGTCCTCTTCACTGCTCTTCTTTTCTGATCCATAGCTGGAATGTCTCCCTGTAAATGCCCCTACTGTGTGAATACAGAAATCCTCAACTTACTAGCCACACAGTGCTAGTGTTCTGCTGATAATGCACCTTATGGAGTCCAACAGTTGGTTGGAAATTTGCTATAAATGCCTAGGAGCAATGCGTAATTAAATTGATTTTCTTTAAGGTTTTAATCGTTTTAAGTGTTTCAATTTCTGAAGCAAATACTTTAAAACATTTTCAATCACTTTATTATTAATTTTTAATACCTTTAGAATGTATTTGAACTTTCACAGTACATGATACTTTTGAGTCAGCTATTGAATTCTAGGGCATGGTTGTCAATGTTACTCTGCAGTTTTGAGGGAAAGACTACTGAAAGCCCACTCATGGGACAGAATTATTTTGATCAAGGCTCTGATTGGCTGACCACTGGCAAGAACCACTATTCCAAATTCTTTCTTAGTCTCACTACCTGTACTTCCATCATATTAAAAAAATTCATATGCTTTCTGTACTTTTCACATCTTTCCAGAGGCACACGGTAACTTCCTTACCAAAGTTGCATCTAATCCCTCCTCCTTCAGGGTCTGCACTAAGCTATTCCTCTATTAGATTGGGATATACATTTGAAATCATCCTGGTTCCTTCCTTATTCAATTTCTCCTTAATAAAAATTACTTCACTGTTACACCTCTCGGCCTCATAATTTCACATGCTCACCATCTGGTACGGGCGGGGTGTTGCTGCACAGGACTGAATTAAGCTGCAGAACTGTAAAATTAGTCAACTCCATCATGGGCACTAGTCTCTGTAGCATCCAAGCTTCAAGGAGCGGTGCCTCAAAAATGCAGTGCCATCATTAAGGACCCCCATCATCCAGGATATGCAATTTTCTCATTGCTGCCATCAGGAAGGAGGTACAGAAGCCTCAAGACACACACTCAGTGTATCAGGAGCAGCTTCTTCCCCTCTGCCATCTGATTTCTGCATGGACATTAAAACCATGAACACTAACTCACTACTTCTTTATTTCTAATCTTTTGCACTAAATATTTAATTTAGCTATTTAATATATATCTATATATTATGTATTACATTGAACTGTTGCTGCAAAGTTAACAAATTACTCGACAAATGCCAATGACATTAAACGTGATTCTGATTCTGACAAAAATTGACCACTTCCTGAAATGTCTGTTCTAAACTTGTTACCATCTACCCTTGAAACTGGTTTCTTTAGCTTATCCACAATTTATGTTAAATTGTTCATTTTGTTTATTCTGTTATTCCTTTAATCACAAATCATACCCATATCTGCACCCTACCTGGTAAACTATGAAGTTTTCTGAACAACTCACCTCTTTTCAGTTCCTTTAAGGCATTCATTTAAACACGTCCTTAATGAATGTTCATGCCTATTGTCTTCAATGTGGCTTCATGGCAAACATTGACAACTCTCCTGTGAACTTCTTTGCGACATCTTAATATACAAGCAAATCCTATCAGTTCTTATGAAGGGTCTTTGAATCAAAAAGTTAACCGTTTTGTTTCCAAGACTGCTGTTTGACTTGCAAAATGCTTTCAGTTTTTCTGTTTGAGTATTGTTATGCCCTCGGCCCCCTCCTTTGTGAGAATCGCAAGAGCCCTAGTCAAGGAGGGGTCAACTGACCCAAGAGGGGGAGAGATGTGCGGAAGACCACGTTCTCCCGAGAAGCAGAATAAAGGCGACATTGACTATTGTCTCATGGAGACCACGTGAAAAGCCCTCGGGCAAAGTGGGCTGGTTGAGAGAGAGATCGCATCACCTGCAACCTGATTGACACCTGCGATCCCGTGAAGAAGTATAAAGGAGGGTCTGAGGGGGGGACAACCCTCAGACGCACCAAGGAGACACCAAGGAAGCACGATACCGATTCCCGTGGGAGCAGGAAGCCATTTTGAAGGAAGCCACGTGCGTTAGGTTCCAAATTTTGAATCTGTGGCTAGAACCATCGGAAGACCGCTTTTAACTAACAACGGGGAAGCCTGCTCCCCTGATTCCAAGGATTTGCTCTGTAAAGACAACGGGCAAGTGTTTATCTTTTCTCAACCATCTCTCTCTCTCCCCAATGTGAAACCCCAGCGGTTCCCAAAATGGGAAAGCCTGCAGCCTTCTGAGTGACTCTTTATATTTCAATTGGACTCAGTATTATCCCCTAGACAACTGTAGAGCTTATTTCTGATTGATTATTATTACACCGGTGTTTTAGATTGAGTTTTGATGATGTATATGATCTGAATGTTTTGTATTAACCATACGTTTGTGCCCCTTTTTGAATAAAACGTTTGAAAATAGTAGCATCCGACTCAGCTGATCCCGCTATCTTTGCTGGTAAGTTACCTGGTTACGAGGTTACGTAACAGTATTAAATGTTGGTTTTCAGTCAGATCTGAGTGCCTTCAATTAAAGAAACAGAAACTTAAAATGAAGTGCAGCAAGTAAATAGGAAGGAACTGAAATATTTGCCTTTCCTACAAGCGCGATAGTGTGCCAGCGCCATACATATTACCGCCTGACCCCATCCGAAAGCTGAGTCTGGCAGAAGAAAAGTGGATAAGTGTTACTCTCAATCCAAACTGATGAAAGTTCACCCAACTATGGTATTGTCCTCACCAGTAGTGAAGACCAAGAAGGTATGAACAAGGGAAGCAAAGGAACGTGTACAGGATTGCTTTGAATCGGGGGTCTGGACTGTATTCAGGGATTCTTCCATGAACCTGGATGAGTATGCTGCAGTAGTTAATGGCTTCATTAAAACCTGTGTGGATGAGTGTGTACCTACAAAGACTTACTGTGCATTCCCAAACCCAAAGCAGTGGATGAACCAGGAGGTACATCGTCTGCTAAAGGCTAGATCTGTGGCATTCAAGGTTGGTGACCCAGGCCTGTACCAGAAAATAAGGTATGATTTATGGAGGGCAAAGAGACAATTTTCAATGAGGTTGGAGGCTAAATCAGATGTACAACTCTGGCAGGGTTTGCAACCTACAAAGCGAAACGCAATAGTATGAATGGCAGTGATGCTTCACTACCAGATGAACTGAACACCTTGAAGCCCACTTTGAAAGGGTGAAGATCGTTGGTGCACCTGATGACCCTGTGATCTCTGTCTCAGAGGCCGATATTAGGCTGTCTCTAAAGAGAGTGAACCCTCACAAGGCAGAAGGCCCCGATGGAGTACCTGGTAAGGCTCTGAAAACCTGTGCCAACCAACTGGCGAGTGTATTCAAGGATATTTTCAACCTCTTACTATTATGGGTGGAAGTTCCCACTTGCTTTATTTACTGCAGGATTTATGAACATATGGAGAGGTATATTATGATTAGGAATAGTCAACATGGCTTTGTCAAGGGCAGGTCGTGACTTACGAGCCTGATTGAATTTTTTGAGGATGTGACTAAACACATTGATGAAGGAAGAGTAGTGATGTAGTGTACATGGATTTCAGCAAGGCATTTGATAATGTACCTCATGCAAGGCATATTGAGAAAGTAAGGAGGCATGGGATCTAAGGGGACATTGCTTTGTGGATCGAGAACTGGCTTGCCCACAGAAGGGAAAGAGTAGTTGTAGATGGGTCATATTCTGCATGGAGGTTGGGCACCAGTGGTGTGCCTCAGGGATCTGTTCTGGGACCCTTACTCTTTGTGATTTTTATAAATGACCTGAATGAGGAAGTGGAGGGATGGGTTAGTAAGTTTGCTGATGACACAAAAATTGGAGGGGTTGTGGGTAGTGTGGAGGGCTGTCAGAGGTTACAGCAGGACATTGATAGGATGCAAAACTGGGCTGAGAAGTGGCAGATGGAGTTCAACCCAGGTAAGTGTGGTGGTTCATTTTGTTAGGTCAACTATGTATAGTATTAATGGTAAGACTCCTGGCAGTGTGGAGGATCAGAGGATCTTGGGGTCTGAGTCCATAGGACGCTCAAAGCAGCTGTGCAGATTGACTCTATGGTTAAGCAGACATATGGTGTATTGGACTTCATCGATCGTGGAATTGAATTTAGGAGCTGAGAGGTAATGTTGCAGCTATATAGGACCCTGGTCAGACCCCACTTGGAGTACTGTGCTCAGTTTTGGTCACCTCACTACAGGAAGGATGTGGAAGCCATAGAAAGGGTGCAGAGGAGAATTACAAGGATGTTGCCTGGATTGGGGTGCATGCCTTATGAAAACAGATTGAATGAACTCGGCCTTTTCTCCTTGGAGTGACAAAGGATGAGGTGTGACCTGATAGAGGTGTACAAGATGATGAGAGGCATTGATCATGTGAATAGTCAGAGGCTTTTTCCCCAGGGCTGAAATGGTTGCTACAAGAGGATACAGGTTTAAGGTGCTGCAGAGTAGTTACAGAGGAGATGTCAGGGGTAAGTTTTTTACTCAGGGAGTGGTGAGTGCGTGGAATGGGCTGCCAGCAATGGTGGTGGAGGCAGATACAATAGTGTCTTTTAAGAGACTTTTGGATAGGTACATGGAGCTTAGAAAAATAGAGGGCTATGGCTAAGCCTAGTAAGTTCTAAGGTAGGAACATGTTTGGCACAACTTTGTGGGCCGAAGGGCCTGCATTGTGCTGCAGGTTTTCTATATTTTCTATGTTTTATGCTTCAATAAGGTAACAATTATACCAGTGTCTAAGAAGAATAATGTGAGCTGCCTTAATGACTATCACTCGGTAGCACTCACATCTGCAGTGATGAAATGCTTTGAGAGGTTGGTCATGACTAGACTGAACTCCTGCCTCAGCAAAGACCTGGACCCATTGCAATTTGCCTATCGCCACAATAGGTCAATGGCAGATGCAATCTCAATGGCTCTTCACACGGCTTTAGACCACCTGGACAACACAAACACATATGTCAGGATGCTGTTCATCAACTATAGCTCAGAATTTAATACTATCATTCCCACAATCCTGATTGAGAAGTTGCAGAACCTGGGCCTATGTATCTCCTTCTGCAATTGGATCCTTGACTTCCTAACTGGAAGACCACAATCTATGCAGATTGGTGATAACATCTCCTCCTCGATCAACACTGCTGTAGCTCAGGGGTGTGTGCTTAGCCCATTGCTCTACTCTCTATATACCCATGACTGTGTGGCTAGGCATAGCTCAAATATCACCTATAAATTTGCTGATGATACAACCATTGTTGGTAGAATCTCAGATGGTGATGACAGGGCGTACAAGAGCGAGATATGCCAACTAGTGGAGTGGTGCCACAGTAACAACCTGGCACTCAACGTCAGTAAGATGAAAGAGCTGATTGTGGACTTCAGGAAGGGTAAGATGAAGGAACACATACCAATCTTCATAGAGGGATCAGAAGTGGAGAGTGTGAGCAGTTTCAAGTTCCTGGGTGTCAAGATCTCTGAGGATCTAACCTGGTCCCAACATATCAATGCAGTTATGAAGAAAGCAAGATAGTGACTATACTTCATTAGGAGTTTGAAGGGATGTGGTATGTCAACAAGTACAGTCTAAAACTTATATAGTTGTACCATGGAGAACATCCTGACAGGCTGAATCACTGCCTGGTATGGAGGGGCTACTGCACAGGACTGAAAGAAGCTGCAGAGGGTTTTGAATTTAGACAGTCCATCTTGGGTACTAATCTACAAAGTACCAGGACATCTTCAAGGAGCGGTGTCTCAGAAAGGCAGCATCCATTATTAAGGACCTCCAGCACCCAGGGCATGCCCTTTTCTCACTGTTATCTGAACCCGGAAGGCACGCACTCCGCAATTCAGGAACAACTTCTTCCCCTCTGCCATCTGATTCCTAAATGGACATTGAACCCTTGGACACTACCTCACTTTATTAGTATATATTATTTCTGTGTTTTGCACAGTTTTTAATCTATTCAATATACGGATACTGTAATTTATTTATTTATTATTATTTTATTTTGTTTTTTTTCTTTTACCTTATGTATTGCATTGAACTGCTGCTGCTAAGTTAACAAATTTCACGACACGTGCTGGTGATAATAAACCTGATTCTGATGCTGTTGCCTATCAAGACTGGCCCTTGCAAAGGCACTCCAAGGGAAAGATTTTTGTCCATTCCCAGCAGAAGAGAATACTTCCCAATCCTTGCACCAAAGTTACAGAGCTTTGGCGTAACCACACCTGAATCACTGCATGCAGTTTGGAGATGCTTCCTTCATAGATGATAAAGCAATAGTATAACGGATTCATTCCTGAGATGAGATTACAAGGAAAGTTGTGCAGAAGAAAACTACCGGTAGTAGCCTTTAGAAGAATGAGATGTACCGGTAATCACAGTGAAAGGTATGAGATACTCAGTGTTCCTCCTGTACTGAAGGTTTAGATTTTACTCATCACTAATTTACACCTTTACCACCCTCTTTGAGCAGCATGTCCATCACCTGCACGATTTCCTCTTTGTTTACACAGTCCCATCCCCTTTATTCTGCAAAATAAAACAGGGAAAGCCATTATCCTGAAAGATTAAGTCTGCTTCTTTCTCAAAATATTGAATAATTTTTGCATCGTTTATTTTTCTCTCAAGGGTTACACCATCTCCATTATTTTACTTAAAGAACTGAGGAGGCTTGATAGGTGCAAAGAAAACGTTTCCATTGGTGAAAATATCTAGAAATAGAGACCATGATGCCAAGATGAACTTTCTCCTATTTTTTAAAGGTAGAGGAAGAGGTTTTTTTTTAGAATATTTAATTCCAGAGAGCCATGGATGCTGATTTATGTGGAAGACTGAGAAGCATTTATATACTTTGAGCTGAAATATGGGGTTAATGTTAAAAAAAAGCTGTTGCGGTTAAAAGACAGAACTTCTGTGAACAGCAGACCATCCCCAATCTCTCCCTTGTAGCTATTATGGCCTAATATTATGATTAGCTAAATTTCCAATGAAAATAAGCATATTATAGGAATTGGCTAGAGTCCATTAAATCAATAAAATGCAAAGGCAACAAACCGGTGGACAATATCAGATTCAAATACCTAGATCACTCAGCTTAAGTAATGCTTCTCTCCATTTGGAAATTTTAATGTTCTGTAATGCTGGATCTGTATACAATCTCTATACAATATTCCAGATATGTTACTTTGTATACGATATTAACAAACTGCAAGTGAAGAATCTTTTAAAAGTAGTCACATGTGCAAAATATAAAAAAATTCTCTCTTTTTTTTCTTAAACTGGAAAATACAAAAGCAGATCCTAAGCTGCAAAGAAATTGTCAACATTATTGAATTTCCTCTCACAGCTCCTGAGAAGAGAACTTTAGGAAAATTTTGATTAAAACTGCCGACCAAAATAATACTTCAATATAAACTTTTAAAGAGCGGAAGTAATTTATACAGTGGAATGTGAATCGAGCAATCCAGAAGAGAAACTATTCGTATTATTTGTTTGTACTGTATATTTCCCCTTCTAATGTAAAAAAATTGACAAATGCTAATTTTTCCCCTCAACAAAGATATGAGTTTGTGATATCTTTGCATAACACGAGGACATTAAAATGCATCACAGATAACTGCATAGAATTGTTTAATACAAATTGACTTTTCAAATTATTCTTGCATGTATATTTTTTCCATTAAAATTATGGAAATATACTCCTGTAGGGTGCATTTCAGTCTTATTAGATTAGAAATAATTTAGATAATTTTAATATATTCATATCATAGAGAATTTTCTTATTTTTTTAAAGGAATTAATCAACTGAAGTAGTTTTTAATCTGGTAAATTGCTTTATTTGAATTTGAAACTTTTTTATTATAAGACTACATTCCATATACACATTTTGAATATATAATTTTGCTTGCTTTCATGCAAAAATAATGTTTCTATTATTCTGTAGTATGTGTTACAGTATCCTGTACAATATAATTTGTGCTCATCTCATCTTTTAAAGCTGCAGTATTTGAGAAGTAAAAATAATACTGCTTTATTTACACATAGAGAGCAAATGATTAAAAGAACCACGCACTATTGCTTCCCTTGTCAGAACAAATATAGTACTTCTCAAAAACAGGAAGATGTCACATCCATATTAATTACAATGATATCATATGACATACAACAGTATTTTCATACCACAACCCTACTCAATATTCAATAACATGATTCTCTTTAAAAGTACAATGAAGTGCACAGAAATGCTTTCAAATAGCTAGAATGTTTTGGAAATGAGCAGGCCAATTCAACTTTCAGAAAAAAAAATTTAACCCTTAAGGTCAAACTTTAAATCCATTTCTTGTTCACTTGACATTTTGATGATGATCTTAAATTTTGCACTTCTCCGCTCACATAAACAATCCTTGTGTCTGTACCAAAACTTTAATAACTTTAAAATGTCTGTGAGCTCTTTCTTCAGTTTCTCTTTTCTCATGAGAAGATAAAGAATTAGCCTGTTCATCTTTTCCGGATGACTGTAATTAATTTTGTTTCTTCTCTAAGGGCTAGCAGAACTGTAGGCAGATGTCTCATTCTGAAACTAAATGCAATTCCCATTGCTAAATTAAGAATGATTCTACTGTACTGAAGTTCCTTCGATGGGTTTGCACATTGCGTAAATTATACTTAAATACTAACAGTGGCAAAAGCACACTCAAGTACTTTATTCTCACTGCCAAATTGAAAAAGTTTCTTTGTTCCAGTCAAGTTTTACGTGCATCTTACCAGTTTTCCTGACATCTTCCTTCAGTAATATAGATTATATTGAAAACTACTGAATACAGGTTTGAACTTTCAACTCAAATTCATGGCAACATTTTTGTGATATTAACAGATATACATCTATTTATTCTATAACAGCTTCTTACATCAGCATCAGCTTGTTCTGCATTGATGCAATGCATGATTTTGTTGTAATACAAATCACACAGACCGTGCACAGACCTCATCTAACTAATACCAATGAAGTTAAAAACTGTTTCCATGTGTGGGAATGAACAAATGACAGAAAGTTGTGATGTCATATTGTTGTATTTAATCTTCTCTATACCCTTGGCATAAATCCAGAGTTAAATAAGAAAATAAGAAAGCTGGTATTTCAGATTTATGTTATAGTATGGTAATAAAGACTAATTGATGGCAAAAGTCAGCAGCAAACTGAAAACTTCTGTATGCCGAAACTTGGCTTTAAAAATTATTGTGAATGTTTTTAGCCCAGTTGCTTACTAGATCAGCATTTCATATGTATATTTCAGGTTATTGTTGTATTAATCCTTGACCTTTGTATTGTGATACCCCTAATTATTTTTTTAATATTTTGAAGTCAGAGTGAAGCTCCTCTCATATTATTACATTTTTCACAATAAGACTGCAAATTAGACATAGGATTAAACTACCAATGGCATCCATTTTAGATATGAAATTGTTAATTTAATTATTATTCTTAGATTTGTGTTTAGGTCTACATTGTAGTGTAGAAGGTACATTGTACCAAAATAAATGACAATTTATGAATGGGACATTAAATTAATTCACTTCCCTTCTAAACTTAGATGGATGCAAATGTTCCTGAGACAATTTTGAAGAAAGTCCAGGAGAGTGTCAGTGTCCAGGCCATCATTGATCTGAAGCCAAACACCTGTTTCAGATCAACTGGTCATTTTGCTGTTGTATTTAACTATGTGGTTATAGTGACAACAGTTCTAAATCGATACAGTGCTCATCTATAAAGCATCTTGAGATAGATGAAGCACGAAACGTGCTTTAGAAATAACATCTTGTATATTTTAATCAAGAATAATTTTCCACTACTGAGGCTTGAAAATCTGAACCAAGTTCTTGATTCCACCTTACATTAAGAGCTTCAGCAGAGATTGATAGTTTTACCGAAAATATTGACTAAGACAGAACAAGCAAGTGTTTTAAACAGGAGCCTGGCAATATTAAGAGACAGTACATTCTAATTGCACTACCCAAATCAAATGATAAACACAAGAGATTCTGCAGAGGCTGGAAATCCAGAGCAATATGCAAAAATACTGGAGGTACTTAGCAGGTCAGACGGCACTTATGGACGTGAATATAACAACTGACGTTTCAGGCTAAGACCCTTTTTTCAGACTGGAATGGAAGGAGGAAGATGCCAGAGTAAGAAGGTGGGGGAAGGGGAAGCAATACAAGCTGAAAGGTAATGGGCGAACCCAGGTGGGTGGGAGAGGGGCAATGAAGTAAGATGGGAGGTGATAGATGGAAAAAGGTAAAGGCTGGAGGGAGAAGGAGTCTAATAGGAGGTGAGAGGGAATGATGGAAGAGAGGGAAGAAGGGGTGCCGGGGGGAGCTGTTAAGCAGGTGGGGAGAAGTGGTAAGAGAACAAAGTGGGGAATTGAAGAGTGGGGTGGAATTGCCAGAAGCTGGAGAAATTGATGTTCATGCCATCAGGTTGGAGGCTACCTTATTGGAATATGAGGTATTGCTCCTTCAACCTGGTGGTAGCCTTATCATGGCAACAACTTTCAATTCCCTGGCCCTGATCACCTTATTTTCACCTTGGATGTCCAGTCCCTATACACTTCTATCTCCCAACAAGAAGGCCTTAAAGTTGTCCTCTGCTTCTTCCTCAACAAAAGTTCCAATAGGTTCCCCTCTGTTGTGTATTTAAAATTTCAGTAATATTTGAGTAATCTTGTAAATATGTTGTTGATTAAGCATTCTTTGTTTGTTTAAATAATTAATTACAGTTTATATTTCAAAGTGAGTGGATTGCATATGTCATGACACTACCATGTGATATGTATGAGTCTCGTTTAATGTAAAACATGAAACTAGATTCTCTTTTTGGACTTCCTTGTTATTCTTCCAATTAGTTTTATCTTTTCGAGTTACAAAAAATAATACCCTCCACAACCACCCTCCTCTGCCTGGTGGAACTGGTCTTCATCCTCAGCAATTTCTCTTTTGGCTTCTCCCACTTTCTCCAAACTCAAGGTGCAGCCACATTGGCCCCAGCTATGCCTGCCTTTTCATTGGATATGTGGAACAGTCCATGTTCCAAGCCTTCGCTGGTAACGCTCCCCAATTCGTTCACTGCTACATTGATGACTGCATTGGTGCTGCTTCATTAACCCACGCAAAGCTTGTCAATTTCATCAACTTTGTCACCAACTTGCACACTGACCTTAAATTCGCCTGGTCCGTTTCTGACACCTCTCTCCCCTTTCTCAATCTCTATGTCCATCTCTGGAGACAAACAGTCTACCAATGTCTTTTATAAACCTATGGATTCTTACAGATTCCCACAGCTATCTTGATTGTACCTCTTCCCACCCTGACTCCTGTAAAAATACCTTTCCCTTCTCTCCGTTCCTTCGTCTCCTCTGCATCTGTTCCCAGGATGAGTCTTGGCGGATTTCCTTTCCTCCACCATCGATGTTGCCCCTCACTTGCATCTCCTCAGTTTCCCAGATATCCTTGCTCACCCCTTCTTCCAGCTTTCTAAACAGTGATAGAATTCCTCTTGCCCTCACTTACCTCTCCATGAGCTTCCACATCATTCTCTGCAACTTCTTACATCTTTACCAAGACCCTACCACCAAACACATTTTTATCTCCTCACCACCCAGGGATTGTTCCTTCTGTAATTCCCTTGCCCATTCATCTTGCCCCACTAATCTCCCTCCAGGCACTTATTGCTTCAAGTGGCAGAACTGTTATGCCTGCCTATTCACCTCCTCCCTCACCACCATTCAGGGCCCCAAACAGTCCTCTAGGTGAGGCAACACTTCATCCACAAATCTGTTGGGGGTTATCTACTGTATCCGGTGCTCCCAATGTGTCCTCCTCTACATTAGTAAGACTCACTCAACATAGATTGAAGGATCGCTTTGTCGAGCACCTCCACTCCATCTGCAAAAAGTAGTGTTTGCTGGCAGCCAACAATTTCAATTCCTATCCCATATTCCCATTCCAACATGTTGGTCATGTTGGAGGAGCAACTCCTCATATTCTGTCTAGGTAGCCTACAACCTGATGGCATGAACTTATTTTTAATTATTTCTTTATTGTTTCTGGTAATTTTTCCTCCTCTCCTTTCCTCTTCTTCAATTCCCCTCTCTGGTCTCTTACATCTTCTCCTCACCTGCCTATCATCTCACCCTGGCGCCCCTTCATCTCCCCTTCCTCTCTCCTTTCCCATAAGATTTCTTCTTGTCCAAACCTTTGCCTTTTCCATCTATCACCTTCCAGCTTCTTACTTTATCCACTTCCCCCACCCAGCTGGATTCACCTATCACTTTCTAGTTTGTTCTCTCCGTACCTTCTAATTATGGCAGTTTCCTACTTCTTTTCCAGTTCTGAAGGGACTCGGCCCAAAACTTTGACTGTTTATTCATCCCTAGAGATGCAGCCTGAGCTTCTGAGTTTCACCAGCTTTTTGTGTGCATCAAATCAAATGATGAGACTTCCCTTTACCACATTGATTCTTTAAATTTCACAATATTTCTTAATCTGAAATTCCATGAACATTTATGATACATATTCAATTAATGATAAATTATGTTTAATTTACTTCAGTACAAAAATGCAGTTGTAGTTCTGAATATGCTCAGGTGTGGCACAAATCATATACTTCAAGTATTGATGAATTCATACAGCAAAAGTTTCTTAGATAACAGACCAATTCATATACCTGTACATTTTTTGATTTACAAATGTTAAAGGGAGGCATTTCAAGTTGCTTAACCCTCAGCTGAGAAGCTTTTTATGTCCCATTTTTACAAAATATGTACATTAGAATTTTAAGCTATTAATTATACCATCATATAAACAAAGTAAATTTCATTGCTGAAGAACATACAAAATTTATCTCAATTACAGTGCAGCTTTAAAAAAAGGTCAAATTTTTATTTTACATAGAAGATCTTGAAGTTAAGCAAGAAATAACCTTTCAGTTGACTGAAGAAATTACTGTTTCTGAATATAGTGAAAGAATATTTCGAATGTCCCTAATGAGTTCTTGACATAAGATAAACAGCAAACACAGGATTTTCTCCCCCCAACACGATATCTGTCAAATATTTTCATATAGAAGTATTAGCATAAAGCTCTTCAATTTGCTTCTGGAAGTAATTTCTCATTTCCACTCTTCTGGACTTTAATGTTGGGGTCAGAAGGCCATTTTGAACTGAGAACATTTCACAGTGGAGATAGATGTTTTTCACCTATGAGCCAAGAAATTACAATTATCAATATTGTATAATCTATGGATGTTCCCTTTTCCCCCTTTGGTGTCTCAGGTCTGTCCTTTTGACATTGAATGGCTTACAGACAGATTTTGTTTGGATCTTTACCTAGATTACTACAAGTCCATCTACGACTGTATATCTGACCAGGAGCTATATTTGCTTGAGTTTATCTTTTCTAAAGAGTCTGACCCGAGGATTTGAAATTCTTCTCGTGTGTTAACTAATGTGAAAAAGCGATGCTGTACAGTTTACCCATGTAAGATTAAGGTGGCAAGCAAAAGCTGCTGTCGGTTTAAAAGTGACTGAACAGGTTTAGGAAGAGATTCAGGGTGAGAACTGAGTGGCTGTTCGTGAGGGAGAGATGATGAGAGAGAACATCAGGAACATCTTTCCTTGAAAACTTGTTGCTGGAATTGTGTCTTTTTGAGTCAATTTTGCAGTGCTCATGAAAAAAATCATAAGACATAAGACCATAACACATAGGAGCAGAATTAGGCCATCTGGCCAATCGAGTCCGCTCCGCCATTCAATCATGGCAGATCCTTTTTTTTCTCCTCCTCAACCCCAGTTCCCAGCCTTCTCCCCGTAACCTTTGATGCCATGTCCAATCAAGAACCTATCAACCTCTGCCTTAAATATACCCAATGACCCGGCCTCCACAGCTGCATGTGGCTACAAATTGCAAAAATTCACCACCCTTAGGCTAAAGAAATTTCTATGCATCTCTGTTTTGAAAGGGCGCCCCTCTATCCTGAGGCTGTGCCCTCTTGTCCTAGATTTTCCCACCATGGGAAACATCCTTTCCATATCTACTCTGTCTAGGCCAGGGGTTCCCAACCTGGGGTGCCCGCACCCCCAGGGGGTGCGAGATGGAATGTCAGGGGGTGCAACAAAGAGTGACTTGTGCTTGAGTGACGAGTCACGAGTCATCACTTAGCAGGCTGCCCGTGTGCCTTGAGAAGTGGTAGTAACGCTTGTCCCAAGCACACTCCAGTCTCCCGCTGCCCGAGTCAGCATTGAGGATTCTCATCAGCGTTACTTGGGAAGTTCCACCTCAGAGTTGAGGAGTCACATCAGTGTTACCTGGGTGTTGAGGAGTCTCATCAATGTTAGCTAGAAGGTTACATCTCAGAGTTAAAAATTATCTCATAATGCCAAAATCTTTATACATCCCAAATCAACCATCGAGTAACGACTTCGCGTTAAAACCAAACCTGCAGACAGTAGTTAAATTATTCAATTATAAAATTTTAAAAAGCCGCATTTTGATAAAAAGCGGCTGAAGTCATTCGTTTGTATTTGTCTCAAGGCATTAAAGAAGTTTTTGAATTTCAAAGGTTTCCTTTCTCTTAAAAGGTTTTTTTCTTGAATCGTTGATAATTTTGAATTGTGTTAGTTGAGGTATCACGTTTAGTACCGAGGACTTTGAATCGTGTGATGGGAGTTCATATCTCCGGTTATCATCGGAAATAGGTGTGTAAATTCAGTAAAGAGTAGTCTAATAAGTCGCATCATGTCCCCGTAGCATTTCCACCTGATGATTTATCTTGGCGTAACCGCAGACAATATCGTAATATAATATTCAAAAGCATATTTCTCGCGATACTTTGCTATAGGCGTGGCTGGTTGAGTAAAGCGGTCATCCCTGACTTAGTCAGATAGTTTTTCTCATATTAGCTCATATTTTTCTCTTTACCCTTAACCCTTCATTAACCCTTCATCATGTCAAAAAGAAGGAAATGGAATGATGACTATGTGTACTTTGGTTTCACTTGCACAACAGGAAATGATGGTTTGCAAAAACCCCAGAGCATTCTTTGTAGTGTTGTGTTTTCCAACTCAAATCTGAAGCCATCCAAGCCTCAGGAGCACTTCAACAACAAGCATTACGGAACTGATGTTGAAGGACATGATGTTGGGTCATTGAAAATCAAAAGAGCTTGTTTTGATTCACAAGGAAATCTTCTAAAATTAGGTTTCATTTCCGTTGAAAAACCACTACTTCTTGCTTCATACCAAGTGGCATATAAAGTGGCCAAATCCAAGAAGCCCCATACAATTGCGGAAGATCTCATCAAGCCATGTGCACTGGAAATGGTAACAATTATCCTGGGCAAAGAAGCAAGAAAAAAATTTGAACAGGTGTCCCTATCAAATAACATCATTCACAACCGTATCAGTGATTTGAGTGAAGATATTTTGGACCAAGTCATCTCAGATGTCAGAGCTAGTCCTCTTAAAATCTCTATTCAGTTGGATGTGTCAACTGATGTCTCCAGTTGTAGTCAACTCATCACATTAGTGAGGTATGTCAATGATGGTGCTGTGAAGGAAGATTTCCTGTTTTGTAAAGATCTGAAAACAAACACAACTGCAAAGGATGTGATGCAGCTGGTGAAAGACTTCTTTGCCAAACATGATTTAGATATCAAAGTCATTGGTTCTGTGTGCACTGACGGGGCACCTGCAATGCTTGGAAATAAATCTAGCTTTTCTGCATTGATGATAAAGGAGATTCCAGACTTGCAAGTTACCCATTGTTTTCTTAATTGGCATGCTTTGGCATCAAAAACATTGCCTCCAAATTTGAAGAAAGTCCTTGATAATTGTGTGAAGATCATCAACTGGATTGGGGGCGTGCTTTGAACCATCGCATCTTCAAATTATTTTGTGAGGATCTGGGAAGTGAGCATTCAGTTTTGCTTTTCCACACAGAAGTCCGTTGGTTGTCATGAGGTTAAGCTTTAACTCGCTTCTTTGAACTGCGGGAAGAAATCAAAGTTTTTCTGGAGGAGTGTGAATGTAATCTGGTTGGGGCAATGGAATCACAGGAATTTGCCCAAATGCTGGCTTACTTAGCTGACATTTTCACTTGTATGAATGACCTAAGTGTTTCTCTTCAAGGAAAAGGGATAAACATATTGAAGGCTTGTGAAAAGTTGAATGCCTTCAAAGAAAAGTTACGTCTTTGGCATTGAAGGATCAAAAGAGGCAGTCTCTCAAATTTTCCTTCACTAGAAGAGATGGTTGATGATGTTGGATCCATAACTCCTACTGTGCGTGAAGAAATTGTGGCTCATTTGGAAATGCTGTCAGAATCGTTTGATGGGTATTTTGCAGCTAGAGACCTGAAGATTTCAGAAGAATGGATCATGAATCCATATTCCTACAATTTGTAGAAGATGTCAGATGATGAAGAGCTGAAGGAAGATCTTATTGATTTGCGGCAAATCGAGCTCTTGAAATGCAATTTGAAAGCAAGACTTTGGAGGAGTTTTGGTGTGCAGCACTGGATATGTTCCCAAGACTTGGTGGAAAAGCACTCCGTGTCCTCATTCCATTTGCAACAGCATACTTGTGTGAATCTGGATTCAGCCCTCTTTTGTAAATCAAGACAAAATCTAGGAATCGCCTGAATCCACAGGCAGACCTGTGGATCGCAGTCAGCAAGGAAGTTCCACGTTTTGACAAAATCATGAACGAGAAGCAGGAGCAAAGAAATCATTGAATTTTATGTTCACAATTGGGATTGATTTTACAGTTTACAATTTTTTCTGAATAAATTAGAATCTGATTGCTCAACTTATATTTGCATTTTATGCACTGAGTTAGAAGCTTAATTTTTTAAGTTCAGTTTGTTCACCCGCAGTATTGTATGTGGTTCAAAAATTAGAAATTAGACTTCTTCATCTTCAAATGTGATATTACTTTTGTAGGGGGTGCGAACATTAATCAAACATTTCCTAGGGGTGCGGGGCATAGAAAGGGTTGGGAACCACTGGTCTAGGCCTTTCAACATTTGAAAGGTTTCGATGAGATCCCCCCACATTCTACTGAACTCCAGTGAGTACAGACCCAGAGCCATCAAATGTCCCTCGTATGATAACTCTTTCATTCCTGGAATCGTCCTTGTGAACTTCCTCTGGTCCCTCTTTAATGCCAGCTCATCTAAGATGAGGGGCCCAAAACTGTTCACAATACTCAAGGTGAGGCTTCACCAGTGCCTTATAAAGCCTCAGCATCACATCCTTGCTCTTGTATTCTAGACCTCTTGAAATGAATGTTAACATGGCAACTCCCAAGTCCCTTTGCATCTCAGATTTTTGGACTTTTTCCCCATCTGAAAAATAGTCCACACATTTATTTCTACTACCAAAGTGCATGACCATGCATTTTCCAACATTGTATTTCATTTGCCACTTTCTTACCAATTCTCCTAATCTGTCTAAGTCCTTCTGTATCCTACCTGTTTCCTCAGCACTACCTGCCCCTCCACCAGTCTTTGAATCATCTACAAACTTGGCAACAAAGCCATCTGTTCCAACATCTAAGTCATTTATAAACAGCATAAAAAGAAGTGGTCCCAACACCCACCCCGACGGAACACCACTAGTTACTGACAGCCAACCAGAAAAGAATCTTTTTGTTCCAACATGCTGCCTCTTACCAATCAGCCAATGCTCTAACCATGTTAGTAACTTTCCTGTAATACTATGGGCTCTTAACTTTGTAAACAGCTCATGTGTGACACCTTATCAAAGGCCTTCTGAAAGTCCAAATAAACAAAATCCACTGCATCCCCTTTATCTATCCTACTTGTCAGGAAAATGTAGGGCTGGGGAAGTGTGGCGTTACCAAGGAGAGTCAGGATAAAGCAATATATGAAGAGAATTGAGGACAGGCTTGATGTCAAGGAATGCTATTGGTTAGGGGAGGTCTTTTACAGAGTGAAGTTAGTTACAAACTATCAAAATTATCCAAGATGATTTCAAATGCTTCTAAATTCTGCTTATGGATGTTTGCATAACATCTCACAGAATCATACTTCGCGGTATCTGGGAAAGCCACTTCCTGCATGAGTGGCCTGCAGATGGCCATTCAGACAAGAACTGCAGGTTGTCACTGATCGCTGCCAAGTCTGGTAGCTTTTGCATTTGTGTATCAACTGTATAAAGAACCCATAATAAATCATCTAACATGCTAAATCTGTATCTCAAATTACAGTTTAACTTTCATAGTAATTGTTTCATGTTGTGAAAGTAAATGTGAGGTTTTGCAGTATAATTTCCACCAATACTTTACCTATTCATTGTCTTGGCACTATAAACTTTTAAAATAAATACTTAAATATTTCTAGTTGTACCTTTGTAGTCACTTAAGCAGAACCTTTACAAAGACACAAATACAGTCTGTTGGAACAAGCAGTTTAATTATTCTTTAAGTTTGACTTATCATGTAGTACTTAGACAACAGTTGTTCAACAGATGAACACTTGATTAATTTTATACTTTAAGATAAAATTATTTTAGTATTTAATCTGGTTCAAGGGAGCTGTGGCAAAACAAAGACATCTTGCCACAGATGTTTCATTCTGCAATATAAAGGTAAATATATTAAGTCTGGACGATTAGAATTATTTGGAACTTTAATCTTTGAACTTTCTTATTTTATCTAAAGGATTGAGTAAATATTCACAATATTGTCATATAACATGCATGATGGCACTACTAATGCAAAATGCATTTAGTATGGGTCTTAATTTTCAAAAGGAACTGGTAAAATTATAAGGCTAAATTAACACTATTTCAAGTGACTTTTATTATGCATTTCAGGGTGGCAATTTTTAGGCCTTTATTTTAGATGTCAGTAAATGCATAGTGAACCTTGATTTTAAGAATTAAAACTCCATTTTGGTAAAGTAAAATAATTTACATGTGTAAAGGGGGTTTCTTTTTTCTTTGTTACTGTGTATGTAATCAAAATGGCTTCTTTGTTTTGTTAAAAACAGGAATGCTTCTTTGTTGCGAGAGAGCGCTGGAAGCTTGTTTGGGTTAAAATTCACTGATAACGAGAATTGTATTCCTTTGTAAACCAATTGGGATTAATGTTGTTCTTTCTTCTGAGTCTGTAAACTACTGTTGGCGGGCTTTTGGAGAGATGGGCGCAAGGGGTTGAGAGAGAGAGGACGTGATGCTGTAAGCTGAGCGAGGAACGGACCCCAAGCGGGGGTCCAAGGCCAGGAGGTACTCCGAGGAGAGGAGATGAAGCTAGATGTGCTTGGTTGACCACTTCGGGTGGTCCTAAGCTGCGAGTCGAGGAGTTTGGAGGGGTTTGAATGGTGGCCAGAAGACTTCAGTAATTGAGCTCCAACGGTTGTGCACAAAGTGGTTTGGACTTTGATAAGTTTGGCGCCTTTTCTTTATTTTTTTCTTCATATATACTGTATCGTTATTAATCACTTAGTTATAGTAACCTTTATAAATTGTACTCATTTAATCGCATATGGTGTACTGTCTGTTTTTGGTTGAGGTGGGGACATCACACAGCATCCACACCAGCTGATTACCCAGTTTGGCGGGGCCGAAGGCTGCTCCCCCTAGACGAGAACGAGCTGAGCGAGCCTGAGGCGACCCAGGGGGGGTTACATATGAATTGCTTAAATTAAAAATATTACACAAATTAAATTCTAATAAAACATATTAATAAGTTATGTAAATTCAAATATATCCTGACAAAAATGTTAAATTTCTAGAAGGAAATTCCCTATCTTGAAAATAAAAACAGTTTATACTTCTTACCTGTTCAAATGAATAAAGGCCGGCCTGCTGCCCCAGCTTTACCATGTCCTCCATTATTGCTTTTTTAAAACCCTGAATTTAATCAAAGTGTTTTGTTAGGTGCTTCGGCAGTTCTCTTTTATAACTGACATTCAAAGCAGACAGCGGCAGAAAATGTGATAGATGTGGAAATGCACAGTGAATCATGTAGTACCTTTTCCTACCAAAAGAGGTCATCTTATCAACAGATTGTGCAGTAAAAACTGTCATATGTAAATCTATAATGATAACATGATTTTTAGAAATTTGGCTTTGCAATAACCTGGTTAAATACATAGTATAGTCAAGATACACATTTTAGAAGCATTAAAAAATACCTTGGATTTACATAGTTCTCCATATGATCCTTCAAATCCCTTTTTCCTTGCCCAGGCTTCTGTGGCTTCTGGGTCTGGTACGACAATACCTACCAGGAAGGACTGTACCAAAGCAGTGTAAGGATGTTTATATATTACTAGGCAATTAAATTTCAATCTTAAATAATAAAATTCATAGATTCATAGCTTTATATGAGATGAAAAATTCTAATGAAATGTGAACTGATTTAGATATGGTACAAAAGGAAGAATATAAATAGCATCCGAGGTCTTTGAAAACTCACCATGTGATTCAGTCTTGATGTTGCTTCATGCAAATATTTTTGCACACTTTTGTTCCATTATATTTTTTAATGTAATATAACTTGAAGGTGAATTTCCATTTACAGTCTGTTTGCAATTGTTCCATCTTCAAAATCTTAGTTAAACTCTTCTGGTTGAAAAGGCTTCACGTCTACACCACATTCCAATAAAATTATGGCTGCTCTTCTATTTTAGCTTCAACTTCTCACACCACCCCTAATATTTTTGATATTTTTGCTACCCAAAGGACTGTAGATTGCTATTTTGAGTATATTTCATGACTAAGCATCTGAAACCTCTGGGCTTACAAATGCTAAGGATTCATAACTCAATCCATAAAGAATTAAAAGGACAAGAAATTCTGCAGATGTAGAAAATACAGAGTAATGTAAAATATGGAGGAACTCAGCAGATCAGGTAGCATCTGTAGAGAGGAGTACAGAATTGATATTTTGGTCCGAGACCCTTCATCAGGGCTCAACAAGAATCGAACAAGTATTGTCACTTTATTTCATTTCTTACTCTTTGAATTTTAATTTCAAACTGCTCAGCCAGTGGAAACATCTTCCCAGCAGTTACTCTGTACACAAATATTTTGTATGTTTCAATGAAATCACTTTCCATTCTTTCAAAGTCTAGGGATTATGGACTTCAATTGGTTACTCATTCCCATCACGCAAGCTATCAGTCAGGTGATCTTTTTGCCCATCCTTTAACATATCTTTTCATCATTCAAGAGATGGAGGTCCAGAAAATGGACCATTAAATACCTGTATTCTCTATTAACAATCTTATTTCTATTCAGATTGTTATCAAGTAGTAACAAATCAATAATTAAGGGAATTAAGGTGAGTGTGTGTGTTGACAGCATAATTTACCCGAGATCAATCTTTCCTGGAAGATCAGTAACACTTTGGTTTTTAATGCAAAGATCATCTCATTGATATGAAAATAAATCACTGCTTTAAATCCCTCTCTCAGTAGGCTTTCAGTAGCAACTGGAGAGACATTATACACAACACAATCAACCTGATGGAAAAAAGCTCAGAACCAATATGTTTTCAAAAGGAATCAATTTTCCTTTACTATTTAAACCACAAAACAAGCACACTTGCACAGGAGAAATGTGTGTCTACTATCAGTTCTTTATAGGCTTGTCAATGCTCTGAGGTAAACTGTTTGTTGTACACCACAAATTAAAGAGCTCTTATGGGATATTTACTGGTTTGTTGGAAATCAAATTAGGACATTGGAATTATGTAAGACCATAGACCAGAAATGATTGGAGCAGAATTAGGCCATTCAGCCCATTGAGTCAGCTCCACCATTTCATTATTTCATTATATTTTCCCTCTTAACTGCATTTTACCAAAAAAAAGGTGAGAAGTCTGTTGATCCAAGGATAACTGTTCAGGAAATAACTTGGTTACAATCCCTCCAGCCTCTGGTCTTGAAGAGGCAGAGGAATCACAATCAGGTTTATTATCTCTGTCTTGTAGGAATAGAAAGATATAAAATTACCATAAATTACAATAAAAATAAAATGGAGATAGTATCCAAAGGCAAGAATAGTCAGTCTGACAAAGGTAAAGAAGGAGGGTGCATTATAAATTTGGGAGGTTGAAGAGGTGACAAATAGGACATAGAGAGAGGTAGTTACACCCAAGGTGCAGGTCAGGAAGGGGAAAGGGGCTAAGGAGCCAGAGCAGAGCACTCCTGTGGCCATCACCCTCAACAACATGCAACTGTTCAATATTATTTGTTATTGTTAAAGTGTAGTTATTTATTCACCCTGGTAATGCTAAAGTAGCCTTTAAGAGAAAAGGGAGACATTATTATCCATGTGCCAAGTAGAAAAAAGTGTTACAATGTTCTAGAAAGAATATTGAGTATTGGTTGTATTGGTCGTATTGTGAGGAAAGGTGAATAATATTTGATAATATCCATGTACATTGTTTTTAAAATCCAGAATATTGGTAATGTTTTCCATGTGGATGCTTTAGATTTTCGCAAGTAAGGTATCGGCGCTGGATAGCATAGTTGTGCATAGTCCCTATCAGCCTAGTAGCTTGCCCTTTCTAGTGATTTTAACTAAAAGGCAATAAGTTTTTGTAAAGGTTTATTTTTGTCTTCCTTTATTGTTTTCATGACCAAATGTGAATGTGATGGAGTAATGTGAATGTGTTAAACTCTGTTCATGTAATGTGAGTGAGGAGAACTCATTTCAGGGTCTCGCCTATACACGTTCGGAAATTAAGCATGTGTGTGCCAAAGTGAGTATACCTTGATGAGATGTATTTATTCATATCTTTTATGTTGTGTATGAGGTACAGGGTTGGTGGGATTCTAATGTTGTTTGCATTTCTTTTGGGATTGCTACTACCATATTGGCTTGGTATATTGTGTTTGATTTACTTTCATACTGCATAAGTAGTGAGTCGATACACAAGTGTGTGGACCAAAATTAAGCTGAGATTGTAACAGCAGGAGCTGTGTTTTTTTAAAAATTCATTTTGTTGTTTCTATTTTGATTCTCCCTTTCTGCATTAAAACATCTAAAACAGATAAAGAAATTAAAGATCCAAAAAATGATTTGTCGTCCTATGCCTATATTTTTCCCAGGCTGCAAAATTTAGTACCAGGAGTGGGATAATCCCAAGCCAGTTCAGAGGGTTTTTGATTTTTGTATGCAGTACAGGATACAGCACATAACTCCATAGTGGTGAAGAACTGGACAGCCGTTCCCAAGGGCTGGAAGAAGAGCCTGCCTGGTGTTGCGTGGAGACTATGGTAGAGCCTTGAGTCTGGGCTGGGTCATCTGGGACTGACACCAAGACGTAGAACTGTGACCGTGAAGTCATCATGATTTCCTCAGGAGACGTCAGCAACCCCTTTCCAGGCTTGTTGTAGAGACTTTAAAGACTTGAGTTTTCATAATGGTTCATACAGAGAATGAATAAACTGAACGAGATTTGAATGAACAATTAGGGAGTTGTGTAGTAGGCATGAGGAAGCCATGGCAACTATAGATAAATTAAGTTGTATGTATGTGTTCCAAGGGAAAGACAGATTGCTCCATTTACAGGGGATGTTGAGAAAGATGGGAGGTCTGTTGATGACCTTATTGAAGAAGTTGAATGGGCACTTTGTGCAAGAAATCATTCTGACCAGGATCAGGGGTCCTGATTATGTCATTGCTCAGGAGTGCAGCTCTAGAAGAAGCACGTATGTGCAGTGATGCTGAGGAAGACCAGGCTGATGACGTGTTCACCTACGTTTCTCAGGGAAGCTTTTAGTGACAACCAGAGTACACTCCAGCCGATGCATAGCTTCTGTAGTCACAAGCAGCGTGAGGGTGAAGAGAGTTTTCACATGCCCTAGCCCAAGCTCTTAACTTGCTATTGAAGTGTTCCACTGATGCTGTGGCCAATGAGAGGGTGGTTCTAAGAGATCAATTTATAGAGGGCATCAGAGATCCTTCACTTAGAATCACAATTGGAATCAGGTTTATTATTACCGGCATGTGACGTGAAATTTGTTATCTTAGCAGCAGCAGTTCAATGCAATACGTAATCTAGCAGAGCTCCACAGATTTGTACAGGACAACCCTGAGTCCTCAATGATAGAAGTCCGAGAGGAAGCTCATCTGTGGTTTTTAGAAGAGTCCTCAAGAAATGCAAAGACTGTAAAAGACAAAGTGTAGCAGTAGCCAGCCACAGTGCTCAACTCTTAAAGTTCAGGTATCTGAGTCTGTCACTCGAGAAGATGCCCTTAAAGTAATCGCAGAGCAGGGCAAAACCATTAGTGAGTTGACTCAAGCAGTGAAAGATCTTGAGCTTAAGATATCAAGTGTTTGTTGGACACAGGTAGTCAAATGAGCACTATGACTGAGTAGTTCTTTCGAGAAAACTGGAACGGAGCGGATGAGGATATGTTGTCCACTGCTGGCTGGTTTAGGTTGACAACTGCTAATGGTCTTTCATATTCCTTCAGTATCTAGAGCTTGATGGGCATGACGATATCCCATTGTGGCTTCTAGTAGTCAGGGATCCTGTTAGCACTGAACAACCAGTCCCACGCCTTGTAGGCATAAACATTATAAGCCAATGTAGGCAACATGTCTGTGCAGAATTTGACATGACCCTAGAAGGAAAGTTGGATTCTGATTGGAGAGAATTTTATTAGAAAGTGCAGATGCACACTACCAAAAAGAAAGCTGTAGTCCAAGTATCGGGAAAGGATACTGAGCATATACCGGCTGAATCAGTGGCTAGGACGGCCGTTGGAGATGCTGGTAGTGACCATAAAATGTTACTTAAGCCACTTAACACCCCTCTACCGGGACGCCTTGTAGTTACTCCCATGCTCGTTGACTCTCGTAGTCATATAGTACCAGTACAGATTTTAAGCCTCTCTCGAGAGGATGTGTGGCTCTCACCTAGGACCCGGCTGGGTATCCTATCAAAGGTAGAGTGCATCGATAGTGGTCTGCAACGTGCTGTAAGATTTCAGCAGATCACAGCTGGCATTGAACAAGTGTCTGTCGGTGTAAAGGAGGAGGGTAGAAATCCCATGCTAGAGTCAATTCTAGACAAACTCGACATTAGCGGTAGTGAGGAACAATAAGCTCAGCTAAGAGCTTTACTGGCTAAGAACCTGGATATCTTTGCAGTTGAAGATGAAGACCTTGGGTACACTGACAAGGTCAAGTATGAAATTCAGTTAATTGGTGACGAATCAATTTCACAGCCATACCATAGCATTCCACCCAATCAGTACAGTGAAGTGAAAAAGCACATCTCAAAGTTGTTGATGAAGGGTGTGATTCAGGAGAGCAATAGTGCATATGCCTCACCTGCAGTGTTGGTATGCAAGGCCGATGGTAGCATAAGACTGTGTGTAGATTATCGGAGACTGAATCTCAAGACTACAAACGACACATTCCCGCTCCCATATATCGATGAGAGCTTTGATGCCCTGTGGGAGTGCAATTTTTCTTGACAATAGAGTGATTACCACCAATTGGCCGTAGAGGAGTTAATAGGTATACAATTGCTTTTTTGACCCCGTTTGGTCTATATGAATATCTACACATGCCATTTGGGGTCTGCAATGGGCTGGTGACTTTTCAAAAACTCAAGCAGGCAACCATGAATGATTTAGTCTTCCAAGTTATGCTCGTGTACCTGGATGATATTCTGGTGTATTCACAGACTTTGTAGGAACACTTGGAGAGGCTTGACACTGTGGTTCATTGCCTCAAGGAGACTGGTCTGAAGGTGAAATTGGAAAGATGCCATTTTCTGCAGTCAGAGGTCAAGTTCTTAGGACACCAGATATCAGCCAAGGAGATAGGCCCAGATCCCGAGGAGGTCTTGGCTGATCAGCAGTGACCAGTTCCATCTACAGTCAAAGACTTGAGATCATTTCTCAGCTTTTGTAATTATTTTAGACGGTTCATTCAGGGATTCTGAATGTCAAAATGTTGAGCATGGTGTGACTAGTGTCCTGAGCTGTGTTTATTTCAATGTAAGAAGTATCATAGGAAAGGCGGATAATAGTGCTGAAGATGGGGTAGCTGGTTTACAAACAAAGGCAATGTGTAGCGAGGCGAGGCTGTTGATAGGGCAAAATTGCAGTCAGCAGGATAAATTGCAGTGTTAAATGCAGACAACATTGAAACGGATGAGTACAGAACTGAGGGTGTTGTGTTGGAAAGTGCACAGTATACAGAATAAGGTAGATGAGCTTGCAGCACAGTTACAGATTGGCAGGTATGATGTTGTAGGCATCACTGAATCATGGCTGAAAGAAAGTTATAGCTGGGAGCTTAATGTCCAAGGATATACATTGTATCGAAAGGATAGACAGGAAGACAGAGGGGGTGAAGCTGCACCGTTGATAAGAAATGAAATCAAATTATTAGAAAGAGGTGACATAGGGTCGGAAGGTGTTGAAACATGGTGGATAGAGCCAAGGAACTGCAAGGGTAAAAAGTCCCTGTTGTGAGTTGTATACAGGTCACCAAACAGTAGTTAGGATGTGGTCTACAAATTACAACGGGAGATAGAAAATGCATGCCAAAAGGGCAAAGTTACAATACTCAAGGGGGACTTCAATATGCAGGTAGATCGGGAAAATCATATTGGCGCTGGATTACAGGAGGGGGAAAAGGTGGCTTTTTGGAGCAGCTTGTGGCTGAGCCCACTTGGGGATCAGCTATTCTGGATTGGGTATTGCGCAATTAATCAGAATTGTTTACAGAGATTAAGGTAAAAGAAACTTCAGGGGAAAGTGATAATAATATGATCAAATTCACACTGAAATCTGAGAAGGAGGAGACAAAGTCAGATGTATCAGTATAACAATGGAGTATGAGAGAGGAGCTGGCCAGAATTGATTGGAAAAGACCATTGGCAGGGATGATGATGGCAGAGCAGCAATGGCTGGAAAATTCCGGAAGCAATTCAGAAGGCATAGGACATAAACATCTCAAAGAGGAAGAAGTATTCTAAGGAAAGATGACACAATCATGGTTAATAAGAGAAGTCAAAACCAACATAAAAGCAAACGAGACAAAATATAATCAAGCGAAATTTAATGAGAAGTTAGAGAATTGGGAAGCTTTTAAAAACTAACAGAAGGCAACTTATAAAGTCATTAAGAAGGTAAAGATGGGCTACAAAAATAAGCTAGCCAATAATATTAAAGAGGATACCAAAAGTTTCTTCACATACATAAAGTGTAAAAGAGAGGTGAGAGTGGATATTGGACCACTAAAAAATGATGCTGGAGAGGTAGTAATGAGGTACAACGAAATGGCGGGTGAACTGAATAAGTATTTTGCATCAGTATTCACTGTGGAAGACTGTTGGAGTTAATTATTAAGGATGAGGGCTTGGAGGCACATGATAACCTAGGCCATAGTCAGCATGGCTTCCTCAAGGAAAAATCTTGCTTGACAAACTTATTGGAATTCTTTTAAGAAATAATGAGCAGGATAGACAAAGGAGAATCAGTTGATGGTGCATACTTGGATTTTCAGAAGGCCTTTGACAAGGTGTCACACATGAGGCTGTTTAACAAACTATGAGCATGGATAAAGCAGTGACTGACTGGCAGGAGGCAAGCATTGGGAATAAAGGGAGTCTTTTCTGGCTGGCTGATGGTGACGAGTGGTGTTCCACAGGGGTCTGTGTTAGGACTGATTCTTTTTGGGTTATATGTCAATGAAATGGATGATGGAATTGATCGCTTTGTTGCAAAGTTTGTAGAAAATATGAAGATAGGTGGAGGGGCAAGTAGTTTTGAGGAAGTAGAGAGGCTGAAGAAGAACTTAGACAGATTAGGCGAATAGGCAAAGAAATGGCAGATGAAAAACAGTATTGGAAAGTGTATGGTCATGCACTTTGGTAGAAGACGTGAAAAGGTTGACTATTTTTAAATGAGAAAAAATACAAAATACGAGACGCAAAGAGACTTGCAAGTTCTTGTGCAGATTCTGTAATGGTTAGTTTGCAGGTTGAGTTTGTGGTGAGGAAGGCCAATGCTATGTCACCACTCATTTCAAGAGGACTAGAATATAAAAGTAAGGATGTGATGTTGAAACTTTATAAGGCACTGGCGAGGCCTCACTTGGAGTATTGAGAGCAGTTTTGGGCCCCTTATCTTAGAAAAGATATGCTGAAACTGGAGGGGGTTCAAAGCAGGTTCATGAAAATTATTCCAGGAATGAATGGCTTGTCACATGAAGAGCATCTGTTGACCCTGGGCCTGTATTCACTGAAATTCCAAGGAATGAGGAATGACCTCATCGAAGCCTGTCAAATGGCGAAAGGCCTTGATAGAGTGGATGTGGAGAGGATATTTCCTATGGTGGGAGAATCTAAAATCGGAGGACACACCCTCAGAATAGAGAGTCATCCTTTTAGAATGGGGATAAGGCAGCATTTCTTCAACCAGAGAGTGGTGAATCTGTGGAATTCTTTGCCATGAACAGCTGTGATTCCAAGTCTTTATGTAATGATTGATAGGTTTTTGATTGGTCAGGGCTGTAAGGGATATGGGGAGAAGGCAGGAGATTGGGGTTGAAAGGAAAATTGAATCAGCCATGATGAAGTGGTGGAGTAGTCTTCATGGGCTAAATAGCCTAATTTTGCTCCTATATCTTATGGTCCTATAAAGATTCAACTGGAATGGTATAAATATGATGCAACAGGACTGTTTTGATTATTGCTCCAGAGCACCAAAATTCCTTTATGGCTGAGATCTGAGGCTTCTAGTGCATGTTATTGGGGTTCTGTTTTCACATTTTTTAATTTCCTTAGCAGGCCTACACACAGAGTGTCCACCATATGCTCAGTAGTTCAGGTATAGAGTGCATTGAAGCCAAGCAGGGGTGTGCTTCGGTGGGTTGGGGTGGTAGGGTTTTGTAATTAACATAACTGGAGAGAGGAATTGGAAGCATAATCAGGGACCGTGGAATTGAAGAGGTTAGTATCATTGTTAGAGAAGGGTGATTGGGGATTTGAAGTAGAAGCAGCTGTATGGAGGGTGATAGGAGGAATTGAAGGGGAGAATCACAGGGTAATTTGCGGGGCAGATTTGAAACAGCAGGTCTTGTGGTGAGGACTTGATAAGTGGAAAAAAAATCACGAAGTATTCATTTGCTGGAAACCTGAAACAAAAACAGATTATGCTTGAAAAACTCACCACATTAGGCAGTATCTTTGGAATTAAAAAAAAGTCAATATGTCAGATTAAAAGATAATTCATCAGAATTTAAATTCTCAAGACTCCAATGATAATGCAGTAGGATTTAAAATAGGTTTTCTAAGTCAATGTGTACGTCCAAGATAAAGTGGCACTGGTTGGTTGCCACAGTTGTGTAGTGGTTATTACAGCTGGACGCTATTACAGCTCAGGACATTCTGGGATTTGGTGTTCAGTTCTGTCACCAACTGAAGGGTGTTTGTACCTTCTTCCTGTGAACACGCGGATTTCCTCCGGGTGCTCCAGTTTCCTCCCACTGTCCAATGACGTACTGGTTAGTAAGTTAATTGGCCAATGTAAATTGTCCTGTGAATGGGGTAGGTCGAAAAGGTGGGTTGCTGCACAGTGCAGGTGGTTGGGCCAGATGGGCGTGTTCCACACTGTATCTCTAAATAAAATAAATACATCTCTGCTTCATTCTTTGCACAGCTGTACAATTCAGGGTTTATGAACGTCTCCTACCAGTGCTTATTGTCTTTTTGTAGCACCACAATCTGATGTGCAACTGTAGAAGTTGAGCTTGATATAGCACATTGGTCTCTCAGTTTCTTTTTCTTTAAACCCTTTCCAGTAAGATGTTGTCTTCATTAATTGTATCTTGGAGTAAAGTAGTCCGCTATCATAAGTTGATATTTTAATGATTTCCTGACGCATTCCAACTAATAATTTATATACAACATAAAAACATGAGAGAGACTAAGACAAAGAGAAACGCTAATAATGCAACAAAAATATTTTAAAGGAATCAGATTAACAGATAATATACTTTAGAAATTTTAAGATGGAATTGTTATGCATTGTAATTTAAAAATCCATATTTACCTGCAAACTATCTCCATGAACATACACTTGGGCCAGAAGCTCACTCTGTACATATATATTCTCAATTTTTTCAGGTGCGATGTACTCTCCTTGAGCAAGTTTGAATATATGTTTCTTTCTGTCAATGATTTTTAAAGTGCCATTCTGTATTAAAAAACAAAATCAAAGCAATGATCTCACAAAATTTCAGCCACTTACTACAAATTAAATCATATTATTACTCTTGAAAAATGAATAATCAAGTAAAATTATAGGTGTCTATTTCTGAGCATGGAGCTTTCCAAAAATAAGAAGGAATTTCAATAAAGAAATGTATAAAATTTTGTGGGATATGTGGAAGAGTCCTTGATTTAAATCCTACTGATTCCCTCTCTTTGTCACCTCAAGGGCACCATCGTCACTTTTCCTTCCATAGATGCTGGTCACACAGTTTTGCATTGATGCACCATCAATAACTCTCGGAGATGGGAGGCAAACGATAGGCTTTAATTAGCTGCAAACGTGACCACAACATCTTGGAGACTGAGGGAGGAGCAGTGCCTCCAATCATCTTTATACAGGGGTCTGTGGGAGGAGCCACAGGAGCAGTCAGCAGAGGGGCGTGTCCAGACGTATACACATAGTTTACCACATGCATACAGTGTACGTCTCATTTTGCTCTCTCCAAATGACTGAAATAGATTTTGAACAGAAGGTATTCTAGTATCAACAATTGCAACACTTCAGGTGGTCAGTCTCCCAATCTGAAAATAAGGCATTTATTTTTACCCTGCAGGAGATGCAACAATTATCCTTTTGCCTTTCCTCCCACTATTTAGAGAGAAAGAAACAGTTTCCAGGTGAAGAATTAATTCATTTGCCTTTCTTGCTATCTAGTGTATTGCATTTAGTGTTCACAATGTGATCTCCTCTACATTGAAAAAAACCAAAGGTTGGGTGATCACTTTGGGGTATACCTATTTCCAAGTCAAATTTCCTGCCACTTTAGTTCTCAGTTCCACTCTTCTTTTAGCTTTCTCCCTCTTACCTTAAACTTACGTCATCTGGTGCTTAACATTTCTACCTTGGGGGGAAAAGACACTTACTATGTACCCCATACTTGTTTCAGGTCACACCTCAGCCTGTGACACTCCAAAGCAAATAATTCAAGTGTCTTCAGCTTCTCATTGTAGTCCATACACTATAATCCAGGCAACATTCTGGTGATCCTCCTCTGTAGCCTTTCCAAATCCTCCTCAACCTTTCCAAGCTGTGGTGTCCGGAAGTGCACACAATATTCCACCTGTGGTCTACCCAAAGTTTTATACAATTGCAGTATGATTTCCCCACCTTTATATTCACCTGAAGAAAGCAAGCATGCTTTCTTTGTCACCTTATTCAATTGTGTTAACAGATTCAGGGAACCAAGATTTGCATCCCAAAGATTTATTTGTATTATCAGTTTTCCCTTTACTGGATACTTGCCACTAGCATTTTCAACAGCTAGAAACAAAGAATCATACAGCATAGTAATAGACCATTCAACCCAACTTGTTTACATTAACAAGTGAGTGTGACACGTGATCTGATTAAACTTTATTTGCTATTTCTCTGTCCAGCTTCCAACTGATGTATATCCTACTGTAACACGAGTGAATCTGCAGATGCTGGAAATAAATAAAAAAACACAAAATGCTGGCAGAACTCAGCAGGCCAGACAGCATCTATGGGAGAAGGTAATAACGACGTTTCCGGCTTACCTCCTCCCATAGATGCTGTCTGGCCGGCTGAGTTCTCCCAGCATTTTGTGTTTTTTATATCCTACTGTAGTCAATCTTCCTCATGATTCACATTTCCGCTGGCTAGCACAATGGCTATAGTTCGTTCACCTCTGATGTGAGCTCAGCTTTATTTTCTCCTCCATTTGTACATATGACCTGGGGCATGTCCCACAGCCCTGCTATTAACTACACACAAAACAGACAAAAAAGTCTAATCACCATCTAACTGCACCTATTTAACTCATCTCATCTAACCTTACCGTATTGTAGATATTCTCTTTATCATGTCTTTCCCCCAATTTTTCTAGACCTTAAAGTTAACATTTTTTCTTCCCTTCCTATCCTTCCTCAGCATATATATCTACAGTATAATTTCTTATGTTCGTTCATGTCATATGATGTAGGTGATCATAGCCCCATGATCATGATTGTTCTTGGTAAATTTTCATACAGAAGTGGTTTGCTTTCTTTTACAAGAAGTGTGACCCCAGCCATTATCAATTCTCTTCAGAGATTGTCTGCCTGGCATCTGTGGTCGCATAACTAGAACTTGTGATATGCACCAGCTGATCATATGACCACACTCCACCCTCCCTCCACCTTCTTTATAGGGCCCTCGCCCCCTCCTTCTTCAATCCTGACGAAGGGTCTAGGCCCGAAACGTTGACTGCTCCTTTCAACGGATGCTGCCCGACCTGCTGAGTTCATCCAGCTTGTTTGTACGCGTTCCTATGACCACCCACCACCTGCTCCCATGGCTTCACATGACCCTGATTGGAGGGCTAAGCAAGTGCTATGCCTTGCCTAAGTGTGACCTGCAGGCTAGCGGAGGGAAGGAGTGCTTCAAGCCTCCTTTTGGTAGAGATGTATCTCCACTCTGCCATCCCATTTCTTACGTACTTCATAAGTTTAGAATGAGTCATTCTGAATCGTCTACTCCATTCCAAATGAACAATGAATCCCTGCTGAGGCATGTGATCTGAGAGTTGCCACAGATCTTTCTACTTAAAAGTCATTGTCCATTTGGAATGGGATGGGCCATTCAGCCTATCGGTCATTTCTAGTATCCAGTAATGACATATATTTTAGTATCCAGGTTGATCTAAATTTAATTTCCTCTTTGCCCCATATCTCTTGATTCTTTTGATTTTTTTAATGTGTCTTTACTAATTAATTTATAATGCAATAACAAGTATATTTGAATAGAATTCACTATTTCCAAATCTTACAACAGTGTATTCATCTAAGAATAGTTGTACTGCATACCAGAATTTACATTTGGAAAAAATGTATAAATACTCAGGATTACATATTGTGCTTTACCAAAACTGTTTAATCAAAATATACACTATTTCAAAAATCTTATCTAATTAGTGAAGCAATATGATTTAAGTACTTAGATGGTAGATACTTACTGCTAACCATTTGCCTATGTCCCCTGTATGCAGCCACATGTCTTTGTCTAAGGCTTCAGCAGTTTTCTCTGTATCTTTGAGGTAACCCTTGAAGACATTTGGTCCTTTCACACAGATCTTCAACATAATGGACATTTAAAACAGGGAGTCAAAAAAGTTTAAATTATATTTTTCTGTCTTACACAAGCAGGTTCATTATGTAAATTTAGAGAAGCCTCAGTGTTGTGTTTGTTATGAGTGTTGCATGATCAGATCAGAGGCCCTGTGACTGTAACGAGTTAGAATGCTACTGGGAAATGGGGCTGGACAGGGACATCACAACGTCAAGGTAGTGATAAACAATCTGCTCCCAAAAGACAGGAGAAAATAGTTATAAGTGCTGACAATTATATTCCATGGAAGGAACGAATGAATGGACTCTAACATTTTATTGGATATTAAGTGCTGATGGCAGGCCAGAGGTATATGATCACAAACCGGAAGACCCAACCCAGTTAATTATTATTATTGGCAGAAAAATTTTAATGGAAAACCAAGGACACTGAGTCGCATGATCTATTGTTTCCTTTGAACTATCATCAATCACTCTTTCCTTCTGGCAGTCCCAGCACAGGCACTCCACCTCCTAATCAGAATCCCGACTCTTCTACACTCGATCCAAGCTCACTGATCCTTGGCCCTTCTCACACCAGGGGCCTGATCACCCCTCACAATCCTTCATTTCTGTGATCATGCCCTGGACATATTGGATTTAGTGACTTGTCTGTTCAGTAGCAAATGGTGCTTTGATGGTGTTGAATTTTCCAAATACAGTCTTTCAAAAAAAAAGTGCTTGCTGGCCCACCAGAAAATGACATTTAAACAGAAACAGGAACTGTTAAATGTCTATCCACAGGGCCCATACCTGAAATGGGTGTTAGCCATTTATTTACATATGCTATTGATGATGGTAGGTAGTCATTCATCACCTTCTTGCAAGTGTTATTGCCAAATAGATTTGGACTGTGTTGATTTGCCGAGCACGGTGGGCAGGCTATGTTGGTATCAGAACGTGTGCTGTCCTAACACGTTTATTGTTTATTGGCTGTTAACTCAAATAATGATTTCACTGTATATTTTGATATACGTGGTCTGAATCTCATCTGAGATGCTGTGTAAAATAGGCGATTTTCAGGGGCACATACCAAGTGCCACTGGAGGATTATCAACTTGGCACTCTTGGGTTTGCCCAAAACTGGCTGAGTTTCCTGTGCAAAGAAATGCTCATGCGTAAATATTGTGATTTGTACATTCCAGAGACCAGGACTGCACATCTGGAACAGACTGAGGCTTAGCACAGCCACCATATAAACACCATGAATGAAGATAATACATTGCATATCTGCAGCTTCTATAAATAATTTGTATTTTTGGGAAAATAGAAGCAAGATGTAATGCTTGTAAATGCTGTTCTTTACAATCATAGAAGGCCCCTTTTCTATTTTTAATTGAGGAAAACAAAATCCATGGGTGGATGGACAGACCGTTTTTAAATGGCATCAGTGCAGGCTACTACCAGAAAGAGTCTTAAAAAATTAACCTGCTATAAAAGAGTCTGCAGATGCTGGAAGAACTCAATGGGCCAAGAGGCATCTGTGGAGACAAGAAATGTAAATTGATGTCTTTGGTTGAGACTTTGCATCAGAGCAGGTAGAGAAGAGAAAAGAACGCCAGTGCGTACTGTAGCAATATGAAGTGGGGAGGGATGGATCTTGTAGATGATCAGTGCAAACATTTGCTTCTATCTATCAACTTCCATCCTCTACCGCTCCCTTATACTGCTATATACTAGCAATCTTTACTCCTCCCACTCAGTCCTGATTCACAGTCTAGACCCGAAATGGAAACTTACACCTTTTCGCTTCCACGGATGCTGCTTGACCCATGGAGTTCTTCCAGCATTGAGTCCTTTGCCATAAGATGGAGCCAGAAAGGGCATGAGTCCAGTTCTCAAACCCCCAGTCAAACAGATAAATTATCTTTGATAACTTTCATTTAGTGACACCACTTTCCCAAATCACAGTGGGATAAACCAATCACAATAAAGTATCCCGTGCAAGGCTTATTGAGAAAGTAAGGAGGCATGGGATCCAAGGGGACATTGTTTTGTGGATCTAGAATTGTCTTGCCCACAGAAGGCAAAGAGCGGTTGTAGACGGGTCATATTCTGCATGGAGGTCGGTGACCCGGTGGCGCACCTCAGAGATCTGTTCTGGGACCCCTACACTTCGTGATTTTTATAATTGACCTGGATAAGGAAGTGGAGGGATGGGTTAGTAAATTTGATGATGACAGAAAGGTTGAGGGTGTTGTGGATTGTGTGGAGGGCTGTCACAAGTTACAGCGGGACATTGATAGGATGCAAAACTGGGCTGAGAAGTGGTAGATAGAGTTCAAGCCAGATAAGTGTGAGTGGTTCATTTTGGTAGGTCAAATATGATGGCAGAATATAGTATTAATTGTAAGACTCTTAGCAGTGTGGAGGATCAGAGGGATCTTGGGTCCGAGTCCATAGGACACTCAAAGCTGCTGTGCAGGTTGACTCCGTGGTTAAGAAGACATACGGTGAATTGGCCTTCATCAATCGTGGGATTGAGTTTAAGAGCTGAGAGGTAATGTTGCAGCTGTATAGGACCCTGGTCAGACCCCACTTGAAGTACTGTGCTCAGTTCTGGCCACCTCACTACAGGAAGGATGTGGAAACCATAGAAAGGATGCAGAAATGATTTACAAGGATGTTGACTGGATTGGGAGCATGCCTTATGAGAATAGGTCGAGTGAACTCGGCCTTTTCTCCCTGGAGAGACGTAGGATGCAAGGTGGCCTGATAGAGGCGGTATAAGTTGATGAGAGGCATTGATTGTGTGGATAGTCAGAGGCTTTTTCCCAGGGCTGAAATGGCTAGCACAAGAGGACACAGGTTTAAGGTACCTGGAAGTAGGTACAGAGGAGATGTCAGGGGTAAGTTTTTTTACACAGGTAGTGGTGAGTGCATGGAATGGGCTGCTGGTGACGGTGATGGAGGTGGATATGATAGGGTTTTTAAAGAGATTCCTGGATAGGTACATGGAGCTTAGAAAAATAGAGGGCTATGGGTAATCCTAGGTAATTTCCAAGGTAAGGACATGTTCAGCACAGCTATGTGGGCCGAAAAGCCTGTATTGTGCTGTAGGTTTTCTGTGTTTCCTAGTTTCTATGTTTTTCTATGTTTCACAATGTTACAGTAAACTTATCATTCCTGAAAAATGCTTCCTACATGTGATATGTCCTTTCAATTGAAACAACATATAACATCAAATATTAAATACCCCACACGGGGTGCAATATGAGCTGTGACTACTTACTCACCTCGCCTTCTCCTTTTGCAGAAAAATATTTCATTTCTTCTACATCAATGAGTTTGAGAAAGTTGCATGGTAGGGGAGCCCCAACATGACCTGGTAAATTCGAGTGAAGTAACTTATTAGTCAAGAAGTGTTTCTTCCCATTTCTCATCTCCCCTTACTCTCTTTTCTTCATGGCCCTGTCACATCATTGAATCATTTGTTCTCCTCTCACCCTCTTCAGCTTCTTTGTCTCAATCCTTCATACGCTCTCCTAAATCTTCCATTACATCCTGCTCCAATGCTTTTCAAGCACTTTCCTAAACTGTCCCCTCCCTCTCATATCTTCCTCTTCCAGGTGCCCCAGTGCCCTCCTACATTCCAAACACATAGGGGCTGGAGTTAGTAAGTTGTTGGTGCTGGAAACATGATGATACTTTTGGGCTGACTAACAGTGCCAGAGATACACTGGGGGCATTGACGCAAACAACACATTTCAGTGTGGCAGATAAAGCTAATCTTTCAAAATATTTTATTGAACATTTATCCATGTACACCTTGCTAGTGGTTCCATTCTCTTCTTATCTCTCCACTCCGTTTGTTTGTCCTCCTGCCTTTTTCTTGAAACACATTCTATGTTTTCTTTTCTCTTCATCTCTCCCATTTTTATTTTCTTCGCTTTCCCCACACCTTCTCCTACTAATTCACAGTTCATTCCCATAAATCCTGTTTGTTTCCCTGCATTTGAACTGATGCTCCCATCCCTGCTATCTTACCCTTCTCTACCCGGGCTGTCTTACGCCACCACTTGAATTTGAACTGTGTTCACACATGAGCCTTTGGTCTTAAGTCCCTGGGGTTAATTTTAGTGTTATATGATAGTGTTCTTGCCTCTAGAAGTATGGTTCATTTAGTGTGCAGTTTGTTTTGTATAAATATCACTTCCTTACGTAAGCATTTTAAAAAATAATTTCCTGTGTGAGTTAATTCATATTCAACTTGAAGCACTCAGTGGAAAGTCTTCTCCATCCTCTCTTGATTTGCCCTTGAGGCAACAATATATTTTTTCAACTAAAACCTCATTAAAAACCATGAAAGAATCTTCCATCTTGGGTGATTTTTGAGAAGGTGTTTAACTCACTGCATTGATTTGTACATATGTACTGCAAGGGCCATAGAGATAGCATAAAATTACTTGGTTTAACCAGTTGCTGAAAGTGCCCGGGTGGTTATTGAAAAATGCATGCTTTCTACTATTCAGTGATTGGATTATCTTCAAGACTTTGTATTGCACCTAAAAGGAAAGGGATCTTATATATCTACTCTGAGCAGTTGGTTAATTGTGAAGATCAAATCAAATCACGTTTAGTTATCATTCAAACCATACTTGAATATAACTGAACAAGATAGTGTTCCTCTGGGACCAAGGTACAAAAACATACAAGCACACTCAAAATAGCGAGAGAGATAAAAAAGAACATAGTCACACAAGAAAACACATTTTTAGTCTGAGACCCTGAGTGACAAGTCCCATAGTGCATTTAGATTCTGCTAAAGTAACAGAGGCAAAACTGGACCACAGGGTTACAAAATTTGTAACCGTTAGAAAGGGGAACTGAATTGGAGTCCAAATTAAGTGTTAACAGTTGGTCAACCAGCTATAAGGAAGAGCATAATTGATAGACAAAATGATCTTTCTAGCTCGGGTAACAATTACTGCTACATGATTATCTGACTGAAACATTGTGTACTAAAGATTTAATTTTAGAATATAACTATTGAGATAAAGCTGGCAAAAGGCACAGCAGCCAAATGGCAACACAAATTATTTTTGAATTAAGGCACCAAGCACAGTCTGGTCAATTCCTCGGTCTGTGTGGCACTATTTTCAGATCCATTGTCATGTACTGTTAAGATTTTATATGTGTAACTATCATTAAACTGTATGGAACCCTCTGGTAGCTGGACTTTAAGAAACATATATAAACCTTTAGATATATAGTGTGGCATTATGTTGGAAGTGAAATCAAGGTTTCAGAAGATACCTGATGTCCAGTCTCCAGGTGTGGTAAATGTACATCCGGCTGTGCACTCAGTCTGTCCATAGCCTTCATAAATCTGACAACAGCATGTGAAACATTGCAAAAACAATTATTTCGATTAGATAATTTCTTAAGAGGTTCCGTTACTGTACGTTGAGTCTGCATATATAAGCAAAATGGGAGATAGCTATACAGCTATTTTTAACTCTCAGTCTCAATTTATTTTTTTAACTCTTTAAAGCTGTTGATTAAAGCCAGATGTGGAATAGATACCTCTATAATATGTATAGTATTTCTAAATGAAAACAAATGATGAAAGCAAAGGAAAACCTCACTCATTTGGCTCTTTTTGAGGAACAGAGCTATTTTCCATACATCCTCGAGTTGTTGATTAAGGAAGACATATGGGGCACTGGGCTGTATTAGTTGGGGATTGAATAAAAAAGAAACAAGGTTATGCCCTAGCTTTATAAAACCTTGGTCACATCCTGCCCAGAGCAGTGCATGCAGTTCAGGTCACTAAGGGAGGATGAGAAGGCACTGCAAAGTGCAGAGAAGATTCACCAGGACGTTATTTGGGATGGAACTGTTCATGTGTAATGAGGCACCCAGGAGCAGAGAAGTTTACGCGAGAACAGATTGAGGTATACAAAACTACAAATGTACAAGGGGTACAGATAAGGTAGAATACAGGAAACTTTTATCCATATCAGAGCTAGACAAAATTTGATGATATAGATTTAGCGTAATGAGGAAAGTGATTCAAAGGGGTTTATGGAGGTAGGTGGCAGGGGTACTTCACCCTGAGAGTGGCAAGCAGCTGGAATATATTTTCTAAGAGAATATTTGAAGCTGGGTTGCTGATAGTATTTCAGAGGTATATCGATAAAGAGTCGAATTGCTAAAGATACAGGGATATGCACTAAGTGCTGCTAAGTGGTGTTACCATGGAATGGTGCCCAATGATTGGTGCATGAGCAGGTAGAGCCATTTGGCTTTCCACGTGGCACAATTTTATGACTAACTTCCCGTAAATTGCATTTTTCAGTATTTCTCATATGATTAGCAAAAATTACAGTACAAGATTGTCTTTAAAGATCTTACTGCATGTATTCTGATATAACTTTCTAAATAACATTGATTGTTTAATAAAAAAATCAATGTGTGATGGATGATAATCATTTCAAATTATAATAATTCAGGATAGACAGAATGATTATTGAACCAGACTGCAAAATAAGATTATTAAGTCAGCTGTTTGTGATAAAATAGAATCTACATTGAGCCATTGGTTAATTTTTTGCTTACATTGCTTCATCCACTGCCACTAAGTGTCACCAATTTTACCATGGCTTTGCTTAAGGAAAATTGGACGATAAGCTGTTTCATAAACACATGAAACAGTATCACATTGTTTAAAGTACAAGGCATTATTTTGCAAAAATTCGGCTAATTTCAAATCAAATTCATTTTTAAGGCTAGAAAATCCAACCATATGTGAACATAGACTGAGGTTACTCGAAGTTTGACTCAAATAACAAATAGTCTGTCTTCAAACATCAGACAGCTGGTCCTTTCTTCAGATCCATAGCAGCTAGTTATAATAATAACTATAGGGTCCACCGTTCCTGGTGGGCGGAAGGTGACTCAAATAGCCTTTGACCCTTCCTGAAGTATAAAGTTTTTGCCCTTGTCATGTGGTGTACCTTCAGCTCTGCTTCCTTTAAAAAATATTCCTCACTTCCACTAATATAAAAAACAGATTTATTGTTTCTTAAAACTACACAGAAATCATTGTGGACATTTAAAATAATCTGAAATACACTTCCAAAGTGTACCAGAAATAAGCCGCGTGTGATTTACTAGCTTATCAAGTATTTCATAAAATGCATTTCTTTATTCATGGAATACATATTTTCATTTCATTACATGAAATTAAGCTTCAACACTAACATGCCATTGAGTATGAGGAACTGGTATCACTGTCAACACTGAAGGAAATTTATTTTCAGAAATTGATAGCCATGTCATGTAATATGGAGAGGAAGCCATTGATAGGAGAGAGAGAGAAGGGAGGAAGGAGGCCATGAAGGGAAAGGTGGAGTAAATGAGGAAGGAGACAATAGGAGGAGGGCAGGAAAGTAATGAAGTGTACAGGAAGTGAGGGAAAGGATAAACATTGAATAATCTGTTCAGAAGAGGAAGGAATAACACAAGGTCATGTGCAATACAAGATGATCTGAAAAGATGCTGTTGGAAAAGGATAGAGATGGAGACAGAAAGGTAATTGATGTCATTTCCTCTTTGATTTTCAGTTGCTGAATGCCAATTTCTCTGCCTTATGCAGATTCTTTCTGGGTAACTTCAGGAGATGGGAAGTCAGTTAGGATTACAAATCCCACAAGAAACTCTGGGTCTATTTTCCGTACCTCTCTAATACAGATCAAGTAGAACCAGTATGGACCATCTCTTTGCTATTACGTGGGTTTGGGTGAAACTACGGAGGTGCAATTAATCTTCTTTGGATGGTTCAAGAGGAACACTGAAAGAATGACATAAGTACAAATGTTCATACCTGGCAACCTAATGCGGCTCGAAGGAAACCAAGCACAGTGGGCGAAGTAGGGGCAGCCCCTGTGACAATCATTCTCACCTTTCCCCCCAGACTTCCCTGTGTAAACAAATATCTTCAGTTAACAAGAGCAATGGCAAATTCAAGGTAAGGTAGACACTACATGCAAGTTTCAAGATCAAGATTTCCACAGGAAACATTTCCAAGAAATATTTCCACTCTAATTTCAATTGCAGTGTGCATTTTCAATAAAAATTCAGGAAGACAATAAACTTGTAATTGATTCTTTTCTGAAATAAAAGTCAGGAGATTTCTGAAACACGAAGGAATCGTATCTGTGGGGTGGTGCTATATTTCTAGCCTGGATTAATGAGTCTGGGCTCAGATCACTTCTCAGGTGGCCTTATGACAATCTATGGGCTTATTGAAAGACTATCTTGTAAATACTGCTACTGTTAATATCAGGAACCAATTCCCCTTGGAACAAGAGATCAGCAAAAGATAAAGAATTAAAGATAAAATTCAGCAGACATTCTTCCTCCACAAGGTATGATTATAAAATTACAACATTATGTTACATTTGGAAACTAATAGTTTTTCCATACTTTCTATACCAGCATAGCAGTGAAAAGTAATTGTAGTTAACTGCTGCAATTTAACTAAGTGATCCTGAAGTTAGATTGAATAGTTTTTCTTTCTACTGGATAGACTTTCTCAAAACATATCTGCCAACAGCAAAGAGAATGGAAAGATATTTACCAGTGTCAAGAAAGTCAAAATCAAAAATCAGTTTGTTGTGCAAAAGTGATCAACTTTCTTGAGTATGGTTGCATGATAGTACTTTAAAACTTTAAGATTTTTACCTGTATTTTCTTGAAAAAGATTTTATCCCATACGCTGTCATTCCTTACGATACCATTTCGCACTTCCGCTGCTTTTCTCTTGGCAGCAAATTGCAGTAGCCAGCGTTTTACTGGTGTACCAGCTTGGCTAAATATCTAAAATAAAATGGATAATATTTACACTTGAGTTGCACAACGTAGTGGGAGAAATAAATAGCACTGGAAAATAGATTTATTTTTAGGTTTTATTAGATTTATTTTCAGCTTCACAGTGGGTTCAGAACCTGAAGCATAAACTCTGTTTTCCTTGACACAGATCCTGCCTGACCTACAACATTTTGATCTAATGTGAATTTTAGACCTCATGTACACTCAGAGGCCACTTTATTAGGGACACCATCTCACTGATGCAAATATCTAATCGGCCAATCATGTGGCAGCAACTCCATGCAGACACGGTCAAGAGGTTCAGTTATTGTTCAGACCAAGCACCAGAATGGGGAAGGAATGGGACCCAAATGACTTTGAACATGGAATGATGTATGGTATCAGATGGGGTGGTTTGAGTATCTCAGAAACTGCTGATCTCCTGAGATCTTCAAGAACAACGGTCTCTAGAGTTTATAGAAGATGGTGCGAGAAACGAAAAAAACATTCAGTGAATGGGAGTTCTGTGGGCAAAAACACCTTGTTAATGAGAGAGGTCAAAGAAGAATGGCCAGACTGGCCCAGTAAATCAAATAACCATGTATTACAACAATGGAGTGCAGCAGATCATCTCTGAATACACAATATGTTGAACCTTGAAGTGGACGGGCCACAGCAGAATACTACACCAGGTTCCACTCTTTTGCCTAATAAAGTGGCCACTGAGTGTAAATGCATGAAGTGTATAAAAAAAAAGCTTGGTGAAATGCAAACTTTTTTATAGACAATTAACCACACAGAGATGCAATTAACCACATTGAGTATTGTCGTTAGAAGGTAGAACAGCGGAGCACAGGAACAGGCCTAATGGCCCATCATGTCTGTACAGACAATAACACCAATTTATAAAGCACATCTGGCTGCATGTGTCCATACCCCTCCATTCTCTGCCTGATTTTGTGTATTCCTAAATGCTTCTTAAATATTAATATTCCTCTTCTGCCTCCCCTGGCAGCACATACCACTCTGTGCGGAAAAAAATCTAGTCAATACTGTATATTACCTTTAAACTTATTCCCTCTCATCTTAAAGCCATATCCTCTAATATTAGACACTTTCATTCTGGGAAAGAGACTCTTGGCTATCTACGCCTCTCAAAACTTTATACATTTCTATCAGGTTGGCCCTCAGCCTCTGGCAGTCCAGATAAAACAATCCAAGTTTGTCCAACCTCTTCTAGCTAATATTCTCTAATCCAGACAGCATCCTGGCACACCTTCTACAAAGCTTCCACATACTTTCTGCAGAGTGATGACCAGAATGGTACATAATACTCCAAATGTGGCCTGAACAGAGTTTTATACAGCTGCAACACAAATTCTCAGCTTTTAATACACAGCACCCCAATAACTGAGGGCAAGCATGCAGTACGTCTTCTTTACAACCTCGTCTACTTGTGTCATTGCTTTTCGGGATCTAAGGACTTAAACATCAAAATCCTTCTGTACATAAATGTGGCCAGGACCCCTGTCATTTACTTTATATGTTCTTCCTACGTTTGACCTCCCAAAGTGCAACACCTCATACTTGTCTGCATTAAACTCTGTCTGCATCTTCTTGCCCACATTTTCAGCTCAACCGAATCATTTGATAACCTTCCTCACCATCCACAACTCTGCCACCTTGTATCATCTGAAAGCTTACTGATCAGCACACTGCCATTTTCATGCAAATCATTTTGATATTACACAAATAGAGGTCCCACTACTGCTCACAGATCTCTAGTTGGAATAATACCCCTCCACCAGACCCTCTATCTTCTGTTGCCAAGCCAATTCTGGATACAATCTACCAAGACTCTGTGGACCGTATGCGCGTCAATCTTTCAAATTAACCTACCTCGAGGGTGCTTGTCGATAGCCTCACTGAAGTCCATGTATACAGTCTAATATCTACTTCCCTAACCTCATCAATCATCTTTGTCACCTCCTCACTATACCCTATTATTTGTAAGACATTGCTTCGCCCACACAAAGCCACTTTGAGTATCCTTAATAAATTGTGCCTTTCCAGATGGGAATAGATTCATTCCCTGGAAGTCTTCTCCAAAATTTTTCTAATGAAGTATGGTTCACCAGCCTATAACTTCCTGCTTTGTCCCTGTTCCCTTTCTTAGAGGAACAACATTGAATGAACTGAGATATGCCCCATCAGGCATTTGGGATTTATCCACTTTGATGCTCTCCAGGAGACCCAACATCATCTCAGTCTTGATAGCAAGATGTCCTGGAATATCAGCATCCCCTGCCATGTTCTCTGATTGATATTTGTGCCTCCACTAGATTGGCATCTTGCATTATTATTCTCTTTGCCATTTAACCTCTCCTGCATTGCCACATACCAGTGACTTTCTTTTTGTTCCTCTCCTCCCCTCTCCTCTGATCAGCCCAAGTTCTTTTATACACAAATCCATTAGAGATATTTCCACGCATTGTTAAGTAGTTAACAATGCATGAAATTATAATTCTTAATTTTAGTGAAATATAATTTTTCTAAGGCATTACATGACTGCAATTGGATTAAATTGTACGGTATGCACATTTACTACTAAATTATGCATTATTACATAAAATACTGCTAACCTTGTCATACATTCTATTTAGTAGTCTTGGAACTACAGGAAAAATTGTTGGATGTAGAGCCTTCATATCATCAGAGAGGAGCCTAATGTCACCTTGGAAGAAACCAATCCTGCCTCCATGGCATATAACTACAGACTGAAAGAACATAGAATCTTAATTATTTAAAGTAGACACAAAGGTTCTTTTACTGTCACAGTCTTTATGTGCTTCAAGTTATCCAATGAATGACTTCAATATTATCAAAACTAATTATTAGAGTACAGTAATTCATATAAACATGAAATGGAAGAGGACATTTGCAAGGAGAACTGCATCATATTGGAGATCGTTAATGAGTGTAACACTTACTTTTGGTATACATGAGTAAACCTGAAACTATAGCTTCAGAATAATCTTGAGAATGAGGATTCTTTCTGATAACCTGAGAAAATCTGATTTACAACAGAAATCAGTGCTGGGGCCCTTACTATGTCTTATATACATTAAGGATTTAGGTATGAAAGTAGGTGATATGATTAGTAAGTCTGCAGATGACATAAAATAGGTGGTATTATTGATAGTGAGTGGATAGTTGCAGGCTGCAGGATAATATTGATCAGTCGGCATCATGAGGAGAACAATAGCAGGTGGAATTTTATCTTGTTAAGTATGAAGTGAGGTACTTTGGGAGGATTAACAGGGATGGAACATTGGACATACACGATGAATGGCCGTGCGCGTTATTATTGAAGAGCAGTAAAACCTTGGTGCATTAAAATGTTTCTAGGAACATCTTACTCTCACTTTCATGAAAAGATTTATGAGAGAGATATATATATATATAGGTTAGAAAGTTAGAATTTTTTAACCCCAGGGTAGAAATATCAAGCACCAGGTTACCGGGGGTAGTAGTGGAATCAGGTAACTGGTGAAGTTAAATAGAAAAATGAATATGAAGGGATTGGTTAGATTTGGATGACACACAGATGGAGGACAGTTAGTATAAATTGGCAGGGAGTTAGGCAGAACACTATGGATCAAATGGCCTGTTCATAGCTTAATGCTCTTTGCAGGTATAAGCCAAGGATCTCTGAAGGTGGCAGCAAAACAGAAAGTTAGCTCTAAAAAACCTTTCAGATATGATAGAAAAAGATAGAAGGGTGAAGGCAAACACAAGACAGACTTCAGGATATTATTCAGTACAGAGAGAATAAAGAACATTTTAGAATGCTTGCTCAAGTAATGGAGTAAGACTTGTGTTAAATATACTATTGTGGGAAATTTAAAATCCTGAAATTTTGTATGTTATTAGGTAGGGTAAAGGGATCTCCTTTAAGCTAAGCTACCTAATGAGCACACTAAACTACACAGTCATGATATTTGAGAAAAAATGTATTATTTTGCATATGATGCATTAACTCAAAGCAACATGTCGCATTTCGTGCCACAACAATCTAATGCACATTTGGTGTCCAAGGATTGCATTTCAATTACTGTCATTTTGATGATGTAATTGATGAAACTTGGATGGAAGTAAAAAGGTTTGCAATAAGATGGTTATGGTTACCTTTGGGTATAAGATATTACTATTATGGTTAGCAGGTAAGTATGGATGCAAATCTATTTTGTTCTTAATAGGGCTTCACCAAAAGGATGAGCAAAAAAGAGAAGAATGTAAGTGCATATATTTTCAGTGTGATGAACTTTGGTAGATATTACTGTTCTGCCTTCATCCTTCTTACCTGTACCATTCTTTCAAACATGTGTGCTAAAGGCAAGTAGGAAATATGTGCATCTTCAGATGTAGGTAACCATTGGCTCTGTAAAATAGAATAAATGGCACAAGCCTGGTGAGACAGACTCTTACCTGGATAACTCTCTCAAACATGTGAGCCAGAGGCAAGAAGGAAATAAGGACATCATCCTGTCTTGGAAAGATCACTTTCTGCAGAAGGTATGAGGGAATGTGAGACAGAGAGGAGAATACACTGACAGAGAGACAAAGAGAAAGTTACAAAAGAAAAGAAATGGCACCAGAAGAAACGGGTGTGAATTAAAGGAGCTTTGTCATCTCACAGCATGTACAGAGGAAGTTGCTCCACTTTACAAAACTGTGCTAAACTCACATCCCAAAATCTAGATCTCAATACATAACCAACTTAAAGGAGAAAATCTGCAGGTGCTGGAAATCGAAGCAACACATACAAAATGCTGGGGGATCTCAGCAGGCCGGGCAACATCTATGGAAAAGAGTACAGTCCATGTTTCGGGCTGAGACCCTTCATGAGGTCCTGCTGAAATGTCTCGGCTCAAAATGTTGACTCTTTACTCTTTCCCACAGATGCTGCCTGACCTGGTGAGTTCCTCAAAACCAATTTAGTTCTGATGAAGGACATTACATTTGAAATATTGACCATCTCTCTCCATAATTACTACCTAATTTACTAAGTGTTCCTAGCATTTTCTGTTTTTATTTCATATATATAGTATCTTCAGTACTTTGCCTCTTCTAAAAATGTTCTCCACTTTTGAGGCTTTCTACATACAGACTACCTTGTCTTCAGCACAAGGGCTGTTCATAGGAAGTGCTCCCAGATAACTGATAAGGCGCAAATGACTGTCAAATTGTGATTTGCTTTAAGCTGGACAAAAGCTCTGCATAACCAACTTGATAATTTGCCACACAATGTGCTATAATCAAATGCTATATAGTTTCATGAAGGCTCAATGCCACTGATAAGACTTCTCTCTTCCGCTTTCTCAGTCACTCCTAATGTAACAAATTAACTCTTCACTAATTTGCCAATGGATTTTGTCATAGGAATCAAAGCAGCAAAATGTTAGGAACACTTTTGTGACATAGCCCCTTTAATAAGAGTAAAGTAATGAAACAACATACAAAACAATCAATTAGTATACACTACAAACTGATCTATATCAGTCAGTGTGGAAGATGTTATTTTTGGAGCAAAAGTTACCTAGATGTTGCACCAATAGTCATATCTCAATTCTACATATAACCATATAACATATAACAATCACAGCACGGAAACAGGCCATTCCGGCCCTCCTAGTCCGTGCCGAACTCTTAATCTCACCTAGTCCCACCTACCCGCACTCAGCCCATAACCCTCCACTCCTTTCCTATCCATATACCTATCCAATTTTACCTTAAATGACACAACTGAACTGGCCTCTACTACTTCTACAGGAAGCTCATTCCACACAGCTATCACTCTCTGAGTAAAGAAATACCCCCTCGTGTTTCCCTTAAACTTTTGCCCCCTAACTCTCAAATCATGTCCTCTCATTTGAATCTCCCCTACTCTCAATGGAAACAGCCTATTCACGTCAACTCTATCTATCCCTCTCAACATTTTAAATACCTCGATCAAATCCCCCCTCAACCTTCTACGCTCCAATGAATAGAGACCTAACTTGTTCAACCTTTCTCTGTAACTTAAGTGCTGAAACCCAGGTAACATCCTAGTAAATCGTCTCTGCACTCTCTCTAATTTATTGATATCTTTCCTATAATTCGGTGACCAGAACTGTACACAATATTCCAAATTTGGCCTTACCAATGCCTTGTACAATTTTAACATTACATCCCAACTTCTGTACTCAATGCTCTGATTTATAAAGGCCAGCGTTCCAAAAGCCTTCTTCACCACCCTATCTACATGAGACTCCACCTTCAGGGAACTATGCACTGTTATTCCTAGATCTCTCTGTTCCACTGCATTCCTCAATGCCCTACCATTTACCCTGTATGTTCTATTTGGATTATTCCTGCCAAAATGTAGAACCTCACACTTCTCAGCATTAAACTCCAATAATTGTAACAGAAGATCAAACTATTTGAATTTACAACAAAGTACACAGTTTTAAGTAACAATTCTCGTTTTCTCAATATGCTGGGAATGAATGGTTTAAGCTATTTGCCTATACTGCATCAAATTCTTGGACTATGAGAGGTGTCAGAGAGGTGCTTAACCAGCTATGAGCCAATACACAGCAGGACTCAGATTTTACTGGAAATAGTATAGCCAATAGTTTTTTGTAATTTTCTGAATGGCGTACCTGCACTGCCATACATTTTGTCAATGTGCTCAACTGCTTTCAAGGATTTATGAATATATACACAATTCCTTTAATCTGGAACTGTTGTGAAACTTTCCTGCAACTGCACGTATGTTCAATTTGCCTAATTAAAAAGCGGTGTTATTGATAATACTAAGGCTGAGAGTGGGTAAATCCAGCTTTACTTTCTCCATACATTCAGCAGGGTGTAACTGTACCATTAAGAAATCTAATAGTTTTAGTCCTTCAAAATGCTGTTTAATCTTGATGGCAATGTGGATCTCATAGGATATCTAAAATTATCAGTTTATTGCTCTTTTCAAAGTATTTGCTACAGATCATTGTTCATTTTCTTTTGTGCAGTTGCTGTATTCCTGTCCTTTTTTTTGGTTCACATATTATCAGCTAATTAGCAGTTTTCTGTTCTATTAATTGCTTCCAAGAATAGCTGACTACTTTTAATACTGATTAAGCATTGAACAGGAGGCAATGACTGAAGGTTACAGGAGAAGAAATATTTCGCACCATTTTTCTTAAAGTACAACTGGAAAAGAATTACATGAACCATGGTTAATACTAGTTTGATTACTGAATGAGACAATACACTATAATTGTTTAAGTGAGAACCCGTAACAAAGATATTTCACTACCAGCATTCTATGTAAGTTTTCTGATAAAAAATGCTGTCATATATCTGCCTCAGAAATTATTCCCTTTCAAGTTTCCTCATGCTGATTATTAGTCATATTTCCTGTGAAATTGTTCCATAACCTTGGTCATTATACCATAAGACACAATAAGTAGTTTTCAGCTTCAATCTTTCTTTGATGGTCTCATCCATTAATTGCACTGAGTGTAGTAACATAACTGATTTGATTTTACATTCAGCACAAGCAAACTAATTATACATTGTGAAGTGCTGGAAATATTTCCAGTCAGCAATAATGCCTTTTAAATCATGAATTTATGATCTGCTTTTACATGCATCTTCTGTTGCACTATCTGGTGAAATTATCATAGGATTTCCATTTTTCTGTTCATTTTCTCCTCTCCATTCATCAGCTTGGCTGAGATGGTTAGAAAGGTCAAGTCTGCAAGGGACTAAATCTTAGAAGAATGAGCAGCCTAAATAGCTGAAAGGTGCTAATGCCTTTTGATCTCCCCTTCCTGTTAATGGCACTCTTAGACAAAGTATTGTACTCGACATTCACTAATAATGATAGGAAATAAAATCAGAGTCTAGGAGTTTAAAATGTGTTCTGCTAACTTCATAGCATTCGCTGGAATGTATTATCAGAACATCTACTGAAAAGATATTAAAACCGTTACAGATAACCTTCACAAAAATGTGACATTCATACGAATTAAACTTAAACAGTCATTGCCTGGATTGCCAGCGTTGCATGGTTGCAGAATGTACTAGGTACAATATGCACCACAGCAACTTGCCAAGCACTCCCAAACAATATCTCCATTACTTGGAAAGTCAAGTCTATAATTCACACGAGTATGCATCAAAACAAAGTTCTCTCTGTACCTCAGTAGATGTGACAATAATAAACCCAATTTATCCTAAACAAAGTCTCAAGAATACAAGTCATCTTTATTAGAAATGTTTCACATCATCATTGGGAGTCAAATTCCAGGAACTCTTTATCTAGCAGCACTGTTGGAACACTTTAACACATGGAATGCAGTAAAAGAAGGCTGCTCCTCTCAAGGGTAATTACAGATGGGAAATGGATATTGACCTTGCTTGTGATTCACAGATCTAATACATGAATTAAACACGAGTATATTAAAAGCTTATTGGGGTGTGCAGTTTTGCAGTCAACGTTTATAACTCAAACATCCGATGTATTTGAAAATGACTCTTGCAGAAAAAGCATTTCAGGATGTATATTGTATACATTTCTCTGACATTAAGTTTGACTTTTGAACCTTTGAACCTTTTGTATCACTTCCCAGTGAACATCAGTGAAGCCAGAACAGCAGTAAAGGGAGTTTACCCAAGAGGAGAGGGCAGAAGAAGATTATTTTTCCAACAGATTAGATTTTCAACAAATATTTGATTCTTAGTCACAAAAAGAAGTACTTAACTAGTTCTGTGCACAAGATATTTTTTCCTTCCTACACCCTGTAGTGTTCAAAGCCAGAGTGATACATCCTGACTCCCATTCCCACAGTTCTGTCCACATCTAAAGCGAGGTACATGAAAGTTGCTGAAGATCAATTAAAGTTTGAGATTCCTTTCCACCTCTGTGCTTATCCCTGAACGTCAGCAGGCATCATCATTGCTGTTGGATCAAAATCCCAGAAACCCAATGTATCAATATCATCGAAGGATTTTTGCTACAAGGACTCCAAGGTAGTAATGAACTACACTTTTTCTAAGCAAGAATGGATGGCTAATAACTGTTACTTTTCTACAGTTTCATTTCTTAATCTCACTGTTGCAATTTTATCAAGATGGACTTTCTAACTAAATCATCAGTCCTTCCTAATTAACAAGATAAATTTAACAACGTTCACACCATAGAAAATATACATGTTCAAATCTCATGAATTAAGTTTTGAAAGTGATACCATGGCCAAACTTACATAGGAGATTTCTATTCAATAATTAAAATTTAATCTATTTACAAATTGATCTCAAGATTACTTACATTTTCTTGCACACTTTTCATAACTTTAATTTTATAAGAGTAATTAGGATTGAAAATAAGTTTATGCGATTATTCTATCTGCAGCCAAACAGTTCTTCATGTTTATATTCACCTCTGTAACTTTCAAAAAGCCTGAAAAATCAGCCACCACATTCCCATGTGTGAGCATAGCCCCTTTTGGATTTCCTGAAAAGAAACGTACATTGTCAAAACAATTAAGATAATCAACAAAATACAAAGCAATTTGTAAAAAGTATTGTAAAAAGTAGAATTATGCAACAAGAACAATTTGAAACTGTCCTGAACAAGGATCTCCGCCTGAAATGTCGATTATCTATTCATTTTCATAGATGCTGCCACACCTACTGAGTTCCTCCAGCATTTTGTATGTGTTAGTTTGAAAATGAGGCCTTTTTGGCTGACGTGAACATGCACTGAGTAGCCTTCTACAATGCCTCAGGAATATTGATTCTAAAGAAAATTGTACAGGATCTGATAATTTCTTTGTCATGGTATTAAAGTGGTGAGAAATTGTAGAGGCTTTAGTCACCACATTCTTCAAAGCTTCTTGATTAACAACAGAAAGACCCTACTTCAAATTGAAAAAATACAAATGGCACTCACCTTGTTTTTAGTTGGCAGGAAAGATAAACTGGATCTATTAAGACTATTGATAACCTGCAGGAACTGCATCTCCCCCTCCTCTCCAAATAGGATTATGTATCTGACTATCTTGATCTGTATACCACCTTACATATCCCAGGACCCTTCTGCATAATTTCTCTATTAAACCTACCTGCTTACCTGGTCGCCATACAGTACTTCATTTAGCCTTGTAAAGCAGGTCTCTTACCAATTTCTCATCAATTTGTTTGTCCATAGTAACACCACAAAAATATTTAAATAAGTCTTTTAGATTGAAAACTGCAGGGAATAGAAAGTAATCATAGAAAACATAGAGAAAGCCTACAGCACAATACAGGCACTTCAGCCCAAAATGCTGTGCCAAACATGTACTTACTTTAGAAATTATCTTGGGTTATCCATAGCCCACTAGTTTTCTAAGCTCCATGTACCTATCCAGGGGCCTCTCAAAAGATCCTATCGTATCCACCTCCACCACTGTCGCTGGCAGCCCATTCCATGCATTCACCACTCTCTGTGTAAATAACTTACCCCTGACATCTCCTCTGTACCTACTTCTAAGAACCCTAAAACTGTGTCCTCTTGTGTTAGTCATTTCAGCCCTGGGGAAAAGTCTCTGACTATCTGCACGATCAATGCCTATTATCATCTTATAGACCTCTCTCAGGTCACCACTCATCCAACGTTGCTCCAAGGAGAAAAGGCCAAGTTCACTCAACCTGTTCTCATAAGGCATGCTCCCCAATCCAGGAAGCATCCTTGTAAATCTCCACTGCACTGTTTCTATAGTTTCCACATCCTTCCTGTAGTGAGGTGACTGGAACTGAGCACAGTACTCCAAGTGGGGTCTGACCAGTATCCTATATAGCTGCAACATTACCTCTCAGCTCTTGAACTCAATCCCACAGCTGGTGAAGGCCAGTACACCGTGTGTCTCCCTAACCACACAGTCAACCTGTGCAGCAACTTTGAGTGTCCTTTGGACTCGGACCCCAAGATTCCTCTGATCCTCCACACTGCCAAGAGCCTTACCATTAATACTGTATTTTGCCAGCATAGTTGACCTACCAAAATGAACCTGGGTTGAACTCCATCTGCCACTTCTCAGACAATTTAGCATCCTATCAATGTCCTGCTGTAACCTCTGACAGCCCTCCACACTATCCACAACAGCTCCAACCTCTGGGTCATCAGCAAATTTACTAACCCATCCCTCCACTTCCTCATCCAGGTCATTTATAAAAATCACGAAGAGTAAGGGTCCCAGAACAGATCCCTGAGGCACACCACTGGTGTCCAACCTCCATGCAGAATATAACCCATCTACAACCACTCTTTCCCTTCTGTGGGCAAGCCAGTTCTCGATCCACAAAGCAATGTCCCCTTGGATCCCATGCCTCCTTACTTTCTCAATAAGCCTTGCATGGGATATCTTATCAAATGCCTTGCTGAAATCTATATACACTACATCTACTGCTCTTCCTTCATCAATGTGTTTAGTCACATCCTCAAAAAATTCAGTTAGGCTCGTAAGGCATGACCTGCCTTTGACAAAGCCATGTTGACTATTCCTAATCATATTATGCCTCTCCAAATCCTGCCTCTTACCAACCGCTGAAGTAAGACTCACTGGCCTATTATTTCCTGAGCTATCTCTACTCCCTTTCTTGAATAAGGGAACAACCCTCCAGTCCTCTGGAACCTCTCCTGTTCCTATTGATGATGATCACTGACAGAGGCTTGGCAATCTCTTCCCTCACCTCCCATAGTAGCCTGAGTTATATCTTGTCAGGTCCAGTGACTTATCCAACTTGATACTTTCCAAAAGTCCCAGCACATCTTCTTTCTTAATGTCTATATGTTCAAGCTTTTCAGTCTGCTGTAAGTCATCCCTACAATTGTCAGGGTCCTTTTCTGTAGTGAATACTGAAGCAAAATATTCATTTACACAGTTTTCCACTGTCACACTTGATTGTTCCTATTCTCTCACATCTTATTCTCTTTCTCTTCACATACTTGTAGAATGCCTTGAAGTTTTCCTTGAACCTGCTCACCAAGGCCTTCTCATGGCCCTTTCTGGTTCTCCTAATTTCATTCTTAAGCTCCTTCCTGCTAGCCTTATCATTTTCTAGATCTCTATCATTACCTAGTTTTTTGAACCTTTTGTAAGTTTTTCTTTTCTTCTTGACTAGATTTTCAACTGCTTTTGTACACCACAGTTCCTGTACCCTACCGTTGTTTCCCTGTCTCATTGCAATGTACCTGTGCAGAATGCCACATTTCTGCCGTACATTTCCCTGAGAACATCTGTTCTCAATTTATGCTTCCAAATTCCTTGATTGCTATTGTTAAATATACAATTTAATAGTGTAATTATTTGGTGTATAACTTCTATAATATGGGATACTCTTCCTGTGATATGTGTCCCATTAGAACAGAGACGAGGAGGAATTTCTTCAGCTCGATGGCAGTGAATCTATGGAATTCATTGTGACAAATGGCTATGGAGGCTAATCATTGGGTATATTAAAAGCAGATGTTGATAGATTCTTGATTTGTAATGGCATCAAAGACTATCAGGAAAAGGCAGGGGATCAGAGTTGAGAGGGATAATAAGTCAGCCATGTCAAATGATGGAGAAGACGATGAGCCAAATGGCCTAATTCGGCCCTTATGTCTATGGTCATATGGCAGGTTGATTGACCAACAGCCCAACATGTGGAACTCACTTTTTGGCGAAAATCATGGTGAAGTATACCGACTGTAATAAATGATAACTTGGAGCCTTCTGATTACTTTCCTTAAACATGCCCAGAAGACCTCAAACTCTTAACTTGCTATGGGCACTGGGATTCAGCATCACATACATCCACTTCATTTTCTTTTTGAACCTGAACTTGATAACATGGCAAAGGCAGTGAATAATTATGCAACTATTATACTTTGTTTAGTTGCTCAATTGTCTATAACCATGTAGCCATGAAAACATTTAAATTATATCCATGAATATATGCATATATAATAATTAGACAATAGTTTTTTTCAGTAGACTCGATTTTCAAGTGTTTCAAATTGTCAGCAATTATTGCACTTGTGTGAATTTGGAAAATTGAATCCTTAATTGCTAAGAACTGAATGCATACAAATTAACTCATCTAAACTGATAGCATCTTATCAAACTTGGTACCTGTCCTATTTGATATTAATGTTTATCTGTACTGCATCACTTTGTTTCCAAAAGAAAATGATTCCCCCATGATAACCACTGTGGAATATCAACATTTGAAAGTTTTTGGTAAAATAGATACACATTAAAAGAAATCAAGATTCTGGACTCAAACATTTCTGTCACATATGCAAGACTATTTTATTTGAGATCTGTTGCGTCTTTAGGATTCTTAGTATATCATTGAAATAAAGCCTTATTTCTGACTTGTAGAAGGCAAATAGAAATCAGAAAAAAATATTCACAATGGTAGATTTTCACTGATGATAATGTTTATTAGAGACGAGACACTGGACTAGCTTATTCTTCATGATGAATCTCATTCCATAATACAATTTCCTCTAATTTGCTCTGGCCATTTGTTGCTCAATTTTTCTTACTGGGTGCAGTGATGTCAATGTTAAAACGTCGTGAATTTCTGTGCTTTGCCTCAGAGTGATTTTAGGTCTGTCACCACTGGGATTATCAGTGAGGTCCAGTCAATACAAGTGAAAAACATCCTATTGTGGGGTGGAAGTCGCCTAACCTGGGATAATGTGGGGTTTTTGGCTAATGTGGGGTAGTCAGAATACACCAAGTACCACATAGGTTTCACAGAGCAAGGTTGTGACCTAGTGGCGTGGAGAGCCAATGTGACTGGAGACTAACATCTCTTGCACAGCATTAACGTTCATGCAAAAAGATGGGTACGCACAGCACTCTATACCACCCGGTATTAGTGCATTCACTCACTCACATGCATAGGTTTTGGTACAGAAGACCTTGGCGGTGGTTTTGCGGTTAGCATAATGCTTTTACAGTGCCAGTCTGCCACTATCTGTAAGGGCAGTCCAATTTCTGCCGCTGTCTGTGAGGAGTTTGTATATTCTCTGTGATCGCGTGGCTTTCCTCTATGTGCTCTGTTTTCCTCTCACGTTCCACAGCATACGGTCGGGGTCAGCGAGTTGTGGGCATGTTACATTAGTGCCGGAAGCGTGGTGGCATGTGCAGGCTGCTCAGCATAATCCCCACTGATTTGATTTTGACGCAGACAGTACATTTTGCTGTATGTCTCGAAGCACTTTGAGCCAAGTAAAGCTAATCTATTAAAGGTCTTTATTCCTCCTCGTCTGATAATCAGACACTAAACCCATCTGCACTTTATGCATATTGCCAGCTGAGGGTGCAGCCACAAACCGACCCATAATCCTAAGGCCTGGCTCCAGCCGCAAATCCAACTCATGCACATGACAATCAGCTCCAGCGGCTGACCTGGTCCACATTCCTGATGCTCATCGTGAGCTGCACACTCAGTCCACCCTCCTGACACAAGGCCCCGTCTGCCTACCACAGACTGACAGTGTCAAGGATTTAGATGAAGATAATACTCGTCAGATGATTCAGTTGATAATTGCCAGCAACCATAGCCTCCAGACAGTTTTTGAAAATAAATAGAATTGCAAATGCTGGAAATCTAAAATAAAGACAGAAAATGCTGGAAATACTCAGCTGGTCAGGCTGCATTTGTGAGAAGAAAAACAGCTACTGAGTATTTTCAGCAGATAGATTCGCTGTCCACTTACTCTCATTACTGTTTGTGGGGAAACGGCTATGCACCCACACTGAGCATTGCTTTTTCTTTATAATTCATGAGGTACTATAGCTCAAACTTAACTGTTGGCACTGAGGAAGCAGTTAATATTCATACACTTTAGTGGGACTGGCTGTGTTCCACATAGGATAGACAGGGTGAGGTAATAGGTTTATTTTTCAGAGAGCATGAGTAAGTCAGATGAGTTTTTAATGACACATACTGTAGGTTCACAGGTATAATTACTGATAACTTCTTTAATTTCAGATATATTTAATAATCATGAACTTAATTCCACAGTTGCTGTGATGGATTTGAACTCATGTGCCTTGCTTCTGGATGCAGGGCTACAAACATAACCAATGATGGTTTCCGGTAAGATGGTGGCACATTTGGTCACAGCGGCCTCTCCGGGTCCAACAAATGGTTTAAATGTTTGTCTTAAACAATTTTCTTGTGATCATAAGACCCTGAATACTGCAAGTCCAGTTCATCGGTTCACTGTTAAGACCGATGGTGGGGGAGCTATGTGGTCTTGGTTGTTGCGTGGACCTGGTCCTCACGCTGCGGCGTCACCCCAGGGGTGGAAGCACCAGAAGTGGTGTGGGAGAGGACAGAGGCACGTCAGGCGCAATGGAATCTGTGCTGGGTTGGGGGCTGGTCTCTGCTTTCCCGTTGGTGCTGCTCTCCAGTGTTTGCTCTCTGGAAGATAAACTGGATTGCTCCAACTGCCGTTAACACAGCGCGAGATGCTGCATGCTCTTTTTTGCAGAAACGACAACATCCCATGCACCATCAAACTTCAGGCCATGCCACTGAGGGTCTTGTGCTAACATTATTTTGAGACTATATTTACCATCATATCTATGAGCTTTGTGTGATGATATGTACTGTGTTTTGCACCTTGACCCTGAGGAATGTTGTTTCATTTAGCTGTATACATAAGTGTGATTGCATGACAATTGAACTTGAACTAATGTGCCACGCCTACTACATGCATCAAAAGCCATTCCAAAGGTAAACTGGCGAGGTTGTGAAAGATACTACACAAATTAAATTATTTCTTGATTTATACCTAAAACATTATTGTTCTTCGAGCTAACTGGTTATTCGAGCAATCACCTTTCCTTCAAAGATATACGTGGGCTGTGAGAAAGGAAAACCAGGTTCATAACAGTGTTCAGAGATATTAAATAATTCTAAGCAATACATACCTGTTGTTCCACTGGTAAAACAGACAATCGATAGATCTTCAGGTCTCGGAGGCTGAATGAAAAAAGAAATATCAATGAAGGAACCCAGGAGAAGTACAAGTAATAGAGGATACAAATTAATTCTGAATTCCAGAGATGAATACATTGTGCTCATCAGTGCTGGTAGCTAGTGTTGACTATTTCATGTTATTGTTCCCTATATTATGAATATGCTCTCAAAAACAAAGCACATTTATTACTTCACTCACCACAGGATCTCGCCTGTTAATTTTTCCAAGGTTCTGAAGATGAGAAGAGAAAAAAATAATTTCAAAATAAAAATCTGGACAAATATTTCATCTTAAAATGGCTTTTGATTTTTAATAGACAGCTGTACAAGGAAAGCTCTTCAAAAATGGTTACGGTAATTTACAAGCTTTGGTAATTCTGTTAAGTGCTGTTAGATAGTTTCATTATTTTGGGTTGATTCATCGATAAAACACTGTTGAAGTCCTGCAGAACATGAGCTTGGCAACAGGATGACCTGCCAAGGATTCACAACTGAATAGTACTATTTTCATAATCTGCTTAAAATAAATTTAGGCTAATACTCTTTTGTAGACTGTATTTTTGATTCAGCTTTTGTAAGCAGTTTCACCATTGTGTACTGACTGGTTTAAAAGAAATAAAAGGAATAAAAGGAAAGCAGATGACCCCATAGTCTGCTGTAATCTCCATGCTAGGAGATAATTTCTGTCATCTGTGTAACAGCTCCCATACAGAAAACCAGGTTAATTAAAAATGCAGCAAAACTAAGTGCAATTTTGTACCCTGCTGTTGACCTGTGCCATTTCCGAAGCTGATTAAACTTTATATTGCTATAAATTTTTCTGCAAGGTGACTGGAAGTATAAGGACTTCCCTTTGATTTCACAATGCAGTGGTGAGCCACAAACTGAAATAAGACATAAGACCATAGGATATTGGAGCAGAATTAGGCCATTTGGCCCATCGTGTCTGCTCTGCCATTTCATCATGGCTGATCCAATTTTCATCTCAGCCCCAATCTCCTTTCTTCTTCCCTTATTTGATTGGGAGAGGTGCACTGACATGGTAGCTTGTCACCGTGCAAGGCCGCTGAAAAGATTTAAAAAGCGAGCAGCTTCTTTCAGCAGTAGATTTGATTGGAAGAAGTGTGCAGACACAGTAGTTCGTCATCGCACAAGGCCGCTTAGAAGATTCCGGGATAACAGGGAGACACTGCCCAGCAGAGCAGTCATCGGAGGAGCATGAGTCAGAGTGGTAGGGCTTTGGCTCCTTGGGGCTTTGTCGAGGACGGGCTTAGATAAGGTAAGGAAGTGTTACTTGCATATCTCTTTTTTCCCTTTAATTTAAGAATAGTGGGTATGACAGCAAGGCCAGTTTTCTGCTGTGGGTATCGGATGTGAGATATCTGGGAGAGTTCCAGCCTCCCTGATGGCCACATCTGTGTCAGGTGCATCGAACTGCAGCTCTTTAGAGAGTGGGTTAGGGAGCTGGAGCTGCAGCTCAATAACCTGTGGTTTGTTAGGGAAAGTGAAAAGGTGATTGATAGGAGCTACAGGCAGGTAGTCATACCGGGGCCAAAGGAGACAGATAAGTGGGTGACTGTTGGGCTAGGGAAGGGAGAGCATCAGGGAGTGGAGAGCACCCCTGTGGCTGTCCCAATTAACAATAAGTACTCCATTTTGAGGACTGTTGGGGTGGACGACCTACTTGGGGGAAGCAACAGTGGCCGTGCCTCTGGCACAGTCTCTGGCCATGTGGTGCAGAAGGGTAGGGAACGGAAGAGGATGGCAGCAGTAATAGGGGACTCTATAGATAGGGGGATGGACAGGCAATGCCGTGGGTGCCAAAAAGAAACACGGATAGTTGATTGCCTCCCAGGCGCCAGGGTTTGTGATGTTTCTGAACGAGTCCACAACATCCTGCAATGGGAGGGTGAGCAGCCAGAGGCCATGGTACATATTGGTACCAATGACATAGATAGAAAAAGGGTGGAGGTCCTGAAAGCAGACTACAGGGAGTTAGGAAGGAAGTTGAGAAGCAGGATCTCAAGGGTAGTAATCTCAGGATTGCTGCCTGTGCTATGCGACAGTGAGCATAGCAATAGAATGAGGTGATGGATAAATGTGTGGCTGAAGAATTGGAGCACGGGCAGGGATTCAGATTTCTGGATCATTGGGACCTCTTCAGGTAGCACTTGAATCCGAGGGGGACCGATATCCTGGTGGGGAGGGATTAAACTAGATTTGCAGGGGGATGGAAACCAAAGTGAAGAGGCAGATGATGGGGCAGTTGGCGCACAAGTAGAGACAGCTTGTTCGGAGGCGGATGGTAGAGCAAAGATGCAGTCAGCCAGATGTTTGAGATGTGTCTATTTTAATGCAAGGAGTATCATAAAGAAGGTGATGAACTTAGAGCCTGGAACAATACCTGGAACTATGACATTGTGGCCATTACAGAGATCTGGATGTCTCAGGGATAGAAATGACTGTTGAGTGCGCCAGGGTTTAAATGTTTCATAAAGGACAGGGAGGAAAGGAGGCAAAAGAAATAAGGATATGGCTTTGCTAATCAGGGATAGTGTCATGGCTGTAGAAAAGGAGGAAGTCATGGAGGGACTATCAACTGAGTCAGTGTGGGTGGAAGTCATAAACAGGAAGGGGGGCAGTAACTCTACTGTGTGTTGTTATAGACCTCCCAATAGTGACAGGGACATTGAGGAGCAGATAAGGAGGCAGATTCTGGAATGGTGCAATGAAAATGGGTAGTTTTGATGGGTGATTTTTACTTCCAAACATTGACTGGCATCTCCTTAGAGCACAGGGCTAAGATGGAGGGAAGTTTGTTAGGTGTGTTCAGGAAGGTTTCCTGATGCAATATGTAGATAAGCCAATTAAAGGAGAGGCTGTATTTGATCTGGTAATAAGAAATGAACCTGGTCAGGTGTCAGATCTCTCAGTGGGAGAGCATTTTGGAGGTAGTGATCACAACCCTATCTCCTTACCATAGCGCTGGAGAGGGATAGGAGCAGACAAATTGGGAAAGCATTTAATTGGGTTAGGGTGAAATATGATGCTATTAGGCAGGAACTTGGGAGCATAAATTGGGAGTAGATGTTCTCAGGAAAATGCACAGCAGAAATGTGGCACATGTTTAGGGAACTTTTGCACGGCATTCTGCATTGGTATGTTCTATTGAGGCAGGGAAAGGATGGTAGGGGAAAAGAACCATGGTGTGCAAAGGATGTGAAAAATCTAGTTCAGAAGAAAAGCTAATGAAAGGTTCAAGGAACTAGGTACTGATAGAGTCCTAGAAAATTACAAAGTTGTCAAGAAGGAATTTAGAATGAATTTAGGAGAGCTAGAAGGGACCATGAGAAGGCCTTGGCAAGCAGGAATAAGGAAAATCCCATGGAATTCTTCAAGTACATGAAGAGTAAGAGGATAAGCTGTGTGAGAATAGGACCAATCGGGTTGGATAGTGGAAATGTGTGCATGGAGTCAGAGGAGGTAGCGAAAGGTAATGAATACTTTGCTTCAGTATTCACCAGAGAAAAGGACCTTGGCAGTTGTGGGAATGACTTACAGGGGACTGAAACACTTGAGTATATAGATATTATGAAGAGGATGTGCTAGAGTTTTTGAAAAGCATTAAGTTAGATAAATCGCCGGGACCAGACAAAATATACCCCAGGCTACTGTGGGAAGTGAGGGAGGAGATTGCTGAGCCTCTGGCATTATCTTTTCATCATCTTTAGGGATGGGATAAGTACTGGAGGATTGGAGGGTTGCAAATGTTGTTCCTTTATTCAAGAAAGGGAGCAGAGATAACCCAGGAAATTGTAGATCATTGGGTCTTACTTCAGTGGTGGGCAAGTTGTTGAAGAAGATCCTGAGAGGCAGGATTCATGAGCATTTGGAGAGACATAATATGATTAGGGATAGTCAGCATAGCTTTGTCAATGGCAGGTCATACATTATGAGCCTGATTGAATTCTTTGAAGATGTAAGGTAGAGCAGTGGATGTAGTGTATATAGATTTCAGTATGGATGTAGTGTGTATAGATTTCAGTAAGGCACTTGATAAGATTCCCCATGCAAGGCTCATTCAGAAAGCAAGGAGGCATGGGATCCAAGGAGACCTTGCTTTGTGGATCCAGAACTGGCTTGCCCGCAGAAGGCTGTGGTTGTGGATGGTTCATATTCTGCATGGAGGTCAGTGACCAGTGGTGTTCCGCAGGGATCTGCTGTGGGACCCCTCCTCTTTGTGATTTTTATAAATGGATGAGGAAATAGAAGGGTGGGTTAGTAAGTTTGCAGATGACACAAAGATTGGGGATGTTGTGGATAGTCTGGAGAGTTGTCAGAGGTTACAGTGGGCCATTGATAAGATGCAGAACTGGGCAGAGAAGGGGCAGATGGAGTTCAACCCAGATAAGTATGAACATGTTAATTTTGGTAGGTCAAATATAAAGACAGAATATAGTAGTAATGATAATACTCTTGGCAGTGTGGAGGGTCTGAGAGATCTTGGGTCTGTGTCCATAGGACATTCAAAGCTGCTGCGCAGGCTGACAGCATTGTTCAGAAGGTGTATGGTGTGTTGGCATTCATCAACCATGAGATAGAGTTCATGAGCCATGAGGTAATGTTACAGCTATATAAGACCTTGGTCAGACCCCACTTGGAGTACTGTGTTCAGTTCTGGTCCCCTCGCTACAGGAAGGAATGCGGATAATATAGAGAGAGTGCAGAGGAGATTTACAAGGATGTTGCCTGGATTGGAGAGTGTGCCTTATGAGAATAGGTTGAGTGAACTTGGCCTTTTCTCCTTGGAGTGACAGAGGATGAGAGGTGACCTGCTAGAGGTGTACAAGATGATGAAATGCATTGATCGTGTGGACAGCCAGAGGCTTTTTCCCGACTGAAATGGCTAATACAAGGGAGCATAGTTTTAAGGTGCTTGGAAGTAGGTACAGAGGGGATGTCAGGGGTAAGTATTTCACACAGAAAGTGGTTGGTGTGTGGAATGCACTGCTGGGGATGGTGGTGGAGCTGGATACAATAGGGTCTTTTAAGAGCCTCTTAGGTACAGGAACTTAGAAAAATAGAGGGCTATGTGGTATTCTTGGCAGTTTCTAGAGTAGGCTACATGGTCAGCACAACATTGTGGGCTGAAGGGCCTGTAATGTGCTGTAGATTTCTATGTACTTATTCTTGATTGGTCAGGGCATGCAGGGATTCGGGGTGAAGGCAGTAGATTGGGGTGAGAGGAAAATTGGATCAGCCATGTTAAAATGGCAGAGCAGACTCAATGGGCCATGTGACCTAATTCTGTTCCTATACCTAATGGCTTTATGGTATCTCTTCATGCCCTGACCAATCAAAAATCTATCAACCTCTGCCTTAACATACATAAGGACTTGGCCTCCACAGTTGCCTGTGACAAAGAATTCCACAGACCCACTACTCTCTGGCAAAAAAAAAATCCTCATTGTTCTAAAGGGACACCCCTCTATACTGAGGCTCTGTCTTCAGTTCTTAGACATTCCCTCCATAGGAAACATCCTCTCCACATCTAGTCTATCAAAGCCTTTCATTATTTGATAGGTTTCAATGAGGTCATCTCTCATTCTTCTGAATTCCAATGAATACAGGCCTAGAGCTATCAAACGCTCTTCATATGACAGGCTATTAAAATAAAGAGCCCAAACCTACTGACAATACTCCAAGTGAGGCCTCACTAGTGCTTTATAAAGTCTCAACATAACATCTTTGCTATTATATTCTAATGATGATGATGACGATGGCTGATTCTTTACTTGCGAAGATCAGGAGGAAAGAAGAGTCCTCAGGAGCGATGGCACGATTGTTGGTGACTGTAGAGGCCAATCCTGGATCTGCAGACTTTGGAACTATAGGGACACGGGAATAGCTAGGATGAGGGAGCTTCGGTAGTAGGATCCTTTCTGCATCTCTTTATCTTGCCTCTATTGTGTTTTTTTTTTTGGGGGGGGGATGGTATACTGTGTAAGCCAAAGCAACAAATGTGGTCCAAAGATAAGGTGATTTGTTAGAGGATCATGAGAGAATAGAAACTGTTGTGCAAGTGGTCTTGGCCTGGACTGCTCTGGAAGTCACTATCATTAGTCATTTAGTTGATTAACAAATGTACCAAGGTTGCAGTGCTACCTCAGCTTGCATACCATTCACACAGTTCAATTCTTGACTTCCGGTCAAGATGGCACCAGCAAATAACGATTCCTTGGGCGACAAATTTCAGATAGTCCACAGAACTACTTATTTCACTTTTTCTATGTCTTCTACATCTTTTTATCTTAAACGTGCTTCTGGAGTTGTTGAAGCCTGTGACTTACAGTTTGGAGATTGATTGAATGATCTAGTGCTGGAGTGAAAATTGCAGGAGTGGAGCACGAGGATAAGCAACCTCGAGGAGAAGAAGCTCAGAGACCATGATCGGGGCCATGATCAACTCCATTACTCACCAATGAAAACATTGAGGAAGGTTGAATGCAGAGGGGAGCGTCAAATGCAGAGGTCAAGCGGCCACTCTCCTCAGAAGGCCGCTGTGTTCGAGAGTTGCTCTCCTTAATGCTGTTGGAGGATGTTATTGAAACTCTGAGATTTATGGATTGGACTGCTGATTGTAGTTCAGGCTAACTGTAGTTCATATTGGGCTCCTTCAGTTTTCTGTGTTTTCGACCATTCTTTCTTATTGCCAATTGGCATGTTGGGGCTTGGGAGTTTGGGGTTTGATGTCTTTATTTCAATTTTCTGGCTGGAGAAGATATTTCACTATCTTTACTTTCCTTCATGTGGCGACCTTTGAAAACCTTTAAACCCAAATGCAAAGTTTTTGAATAAGCTTTTATCCAACTCTGTTCTAATAGATGTAAATGTTGCCATTTATTAGTTTGTGGTTTACCTCTGCATCAAATGAAATCAAATGAAAGTCCATACACTCTGAGTCATTTTTGGGAAAAACTGGTATTAAGTATTATCATGTTTAAACTACCTGAGGTAAGTCTTCTTTAACTTGAATACTTACCTCATCTACATCACTCTCTTCAACAATTCAAAATTCCTTCCTTCTCAGTCACAACATCTGCCCAACCCTAAATTTGCCCGCAAGTCTCACCTCCATTCCTGATTGTTATCCTGATCCTCATCACCCTTCCATATGCAAATGTCACTCTTCCCAATGTTATTGTCACCTTCCATTAACCCTGACTGTTCCTCAGATGAACTGACCCTTGATGGCCCGGTCACCTTCCCTGTCCCAAATTTCTGTTGCCACCCACCACTGAACTCTCACCCCAGCTTCATTTCCCTTGAAGTTGAACCTGGAATCCAGAACTTAGGCACGATGGTGGACTGTGCAAGGAACAGCCTGATAGTTCATGGCAGAAGCCACAGCATAGGTGCTTCAAGCTCTGAGAATATTTCATTCAAGGGAAAAACAATCAGAAATAGGCTTTCTTTTTATACTGTGTCAAATTATCCCATCTTCATCAGGAATTATCATGGGCGTAGCAATCACAATCCATGGCATACCTGTCTAAGAACAGCTTTGATCATTTTCATCAATCACATACCTCTACTTCCTGAAGGGCCAGAATATTTACTCCACAGTCATTTCCCATCTCTACCAAGTCTGCCTCAAATGGATCCATTAGGACAACAACCGTCAGGCCTGGTGTCTCTTTTCTCTCCACGTTCTTCAAAAGAGTTCTTGCTTTTTTCACATTGTCACAGATAACTGTTGATATCTCAGCTTAAAAAGGAGTGCATGTATTTAGTGGCACATTGTGCTTCTGGAGAAATTATAGATTCCAGAGCTACAAGCAAGTCTAGAAGCTTGGTAAAATCTTGTTCACGCTCCCACCCCCTCTACCCTCTCTGTCACACTATAAGAGGAAAATGAAACACGTTGGTCAAAGGGAAGGCTTCATTTACAGCATGCATTTGGAAGTGGAAGTGTTTAGGGAGAGGCAAATTCATAACATGGAATTGAAGATGCCCATTTCAGATATCACTTAAATCTAACCAGGGAAATTACAGCATTGAGTAGCAAGATGTGTGGGGTTTACTAAAATAATTAACAAGTCATTCTTAGATTTTAAATATCAATGACGCAGTTTTGTTACTAATTATTTATATACTTTAAAACCAAGCAATACTTTCATGAAGTGAAGAGGCCATGGCCTGCACAATTTAATGAAAACTTCTTTGGAACAATTTTTTCAAGTAGACAGAAGATCCATGCATTTTTTTTCCAGCATGAAAATATCACATGATCACGGTGCAATGCTACAATTTACTTCAATGTGTCAATTGTTAGCTTCAGTGACGAATGCTTGCCAAATATATTTTCATGCATGGTGAAATAAAATGATTTTCATGTAGACTTTATCTTCTAAAATAAGAAAAATACAAGAAAAATGTTTGTAAATTATTCTTGTGCTAATGAAAAATATATTGAAAATGCAACAGAACCCTGCAGACCATCAGGTGCGAATAAAGACATTTTTATCAATGATTGGGCTCTGGAAGAATAGCATTCAAGCAGAGAAACTTAGGAAATAAAATTTGGTTTTGGCAGAATTGGAAAGCATCAGGACCCCCAGTCTATTTAACACCTGTCCAGTGCTGGGTATGAATCTACATCCAGTTTTATTCCCATCATGTGTTTTTTACCTCCTTCCTTTTTCCACCATTAAGAATGGCACAGAATCAATATTAAAGCGGAGAATTACATCCTAGATCCGTTCCAGTCAATGGAAAGAATGGAATTATATCAATTTAAGGATGCCCTAAAGAAAGAGTGTGCAAAAACTAAGGGTTATAATAGGACAGAATCTACAAAATATTTGCCAATGAACTGCTAAAGAGAGGGTTCCAAGACAGTGGAGCAATGACTTTTATCGTTTGGTCCTATAAACCAAGAGTCAACAAATCACATAATTCACTAGTGATAATTCAAAAGATATGAATAAATGCAAGATCCCATGAAGCCATCTTTGTCCCAGTTGGGGTAAGAGTATGCACACTTCCAGACCTCTTATAATTCTTCCCATAAAACAAGAAGCAAATTGTAGTTTACGATTTATAAAATATTAAAATGTTCCATTGTTACTGAGAACTTTTTTTTGAGGAAAACTTGTTTTCCAAAGCAATCTGTTTAGAGTAATTCATTTAAAATAAATATTTGATTATTATTTTCATTAATGAATAAAATACAATTTTTACATTTAATTGTTTTTCCATGAGTGTGAAGCTATTTGTCTTTCAAAGAAATATCTACTGCACATTCTGCAGGAAAATAGTTACTTCAAACCCCTTAAAGTTAAGGATCCTTTGATTTCACCTTTTTTTAAATTGGCATTTAAGTTGAATAAACAATGTATAGTTTTAAGAATGGTGTTGTTTTTTTTACCTGTGTTAATAATGTAGCGAATGGCTTCGGGTCCGAGTGTGTCATAAAGTGGCACTACCACCATGGAGTAGGTATAGCATGCCAGCTCAGCAATAATCCACTGGTGAGAAGTTGCAATTATAAAAACACAAAAATAAACAACAAAAAGAAACAAAACTTCATGCATACAAACAAACATCAAATTAAGTTTCTTTTTAATAGAAGTACCACAAAATACTGGCTGAAACAATTTTCTCACCTCAGGCCTGTTTTGAGCAAATACACCTATGAATTGGTCTGGTGATGATCTGCAGTTTTTTTGGAGGAGTCCAGATCCCAAATCCATGGCTCTGTTGGTAACCTGTGAGGAAAATAATATTGCTTTTGTCATATATTCAGACCAAAGAAAACCAATTAAGCAGTGTTGCCCTATACTATATATGGCCTTTTATGGAATGTTACTTTTCCATCTGATAACACTTTCAAACATAAATGATATGACCTCCATGTGTACAGGAGTTCAGTGTTATAATCATAGAGAGATAGCATGGCCCTTTAGCAGAAGGTGCTCATGTTGATCATCGAGCACCTATATACACAAATCCTGTTTTAATTTTCTATGTCCTCATCAACTTCTTCTGTTCTACAATTCACCTACATGTGGGACATTGCAGTAGTGAAGCAGTTAGTGTGATGTGTTACAGTGCTGGCTGTAAGATTGTGGTTCAATTCCAATCGCTGTTAGAAGCTTATATGTTCTTTCCTTAGCCACGTGGGTTTCCCCTGGGTGCTAGGGTTTCCTCCCACATTCTGAAGATGAGCGGTTAGGGTCAGTGAGTTGTGAACATGTGATGTTGGCACTGGAAGTGTGGCAACATTTGCAGGCTGCCAACACAATCTTTGCTGATTTGATTTGGTGCAAATGTTACTCTTCCCTGTATGTTTTGACGTACATGTGACAAATCTTTAAGGGCAACTGAAAACCCAACTCACATATTTTTGAGATGTAGGAGGAAGCTGGAATATGTAGGGGAAACCCACAGGGTTACAGGGAGAACATGCAAACTCTGGAAAAGGATCACTGTAATTCAAGCAATAGCTCAATTGGCTGTGGTAACCCAAAAATGTTGCTGAAAATGTACAGCTTCAATGCCATTGAAAAATCAATATCAGTACTATTTTTAATTCACTTTAGCATTCTGCAAGTGAATATGTATAATAGACAAATAATTATTTCCAGGTAGTCTTAACATATGGAAATATACAATTAGAAGTATGTACCTCGTTTGGCTCCGTGGGTTTGCTATGCCGTTCAGCAAGAAAATGGCTGATTTATTTCAGCACCATTTTCCAGTGCTTTCTGAAACCCCATCAGTTCCTTTGATATCTTTGAAACTGTATTTTGAATGACTCAACGATCAAACCTCCACAGCCCAGAAGCATCGTTGAAATCAAGAAACTAATTAGACTATTACATGCCACTGAGTGAAAAGACTAGCTGTCTTTCAAATGACTCCTTCAAATGTTGTCTTACCTCTTTATACGAAAGCCATTGATAAGGGCATTTTGGTTTTCTGAATCCTAAACAAGGACCATCACCTAAACAGAGAAGAAATGCTCAGATGTTTTATATTTCTAAATACAAGCTGATCTTCTCAGATGAACCTCGTGGCAAATCAAAGATGTAATTGTTAAATCAAGGAGGAGTAGTAGGTAAAATGACATTGATAAAAATACTTTCTAGCTAAGTCACTATGCCACTGTGGTTACTGGGCACAAAGTTTGGGTCTTGTGCCAATGTTATGTATGCACTTCATTCACTGGATAGTTTCCAATACTGTTACCAAAGTGCACATCCTCTATACTAGCATGAATCACCTCAGCTTATCTGGTGAGGGCTTTAGTAAATGTCACACTTCTATCCCATCAAATATGCAGAGTAGACATCTGTAAGTAACAACTAGGTTAACTGGAGGGGTGCAGAGTGTCTTTGAATTCATGTGTCAATCTGGAGATTACTACCACTGACAGGGATTCATTTCCATCATTATCTAGCTGGTGCTCGATGTATGATGTATGATCAATGCCTAAAACCGTGGTGACAATCATGAAGGTTTTATGCTACAGCCTTCCACACTTGAGTCATTGCAATAAACCATGACTCTGATGTGCAACCAATGTATACAAGCAAGAGCACGCAACAAAAATCAAAAAATGGAATAGGTTAGACATTGGCGTTCTCAAACAAGAATTACGCTGTTTGCTCAAGATGACCTGGTGCTTGACAGAGACAGATTCAAGATTTCTGGTAGTTTTAGTGAGAGGTCGGACATACACAGAGCAACTGTGGAGGAGGAGGCAGAGAGCAGAAGACCAGGACGGTGACAGGATGGGCAGAGAGATAAAGGAGGAAGAGGAAAAAAGCTAGTAATCTGGACAGCTTCCTCTGAACAACTCTTTCCACTGTGCTGCCAATAAAAACAAATCCATCTGCTCTTAGAACTTCTCTATGGCTAAGATCCTGGCTTTCACGTCATCACGTTGCAATTGTAAGAAGGACACAAACTTGAGAGGACAGCTAAACGATTAAACCCAACATCTTTAAAGAGAGTGGGGAAAAGGTTAAAAAAAAGGAACAAAAATTAAGGAAAGGGATATCACGTGAGGTGGAATGAGAGTGAAGGAATTGGTTATGATGTGATCCAAGGAGTGGAACTATGTTTAATTACAACTGTGCTGAACATAAATGCCATAATTGAAACCTGACATTGTTCTGAAGAATTGAGCATCTTTGGGCTGCTTCATCTCAGTTTTATTTGATGCATTATTATTAATAATTAAATATCAGTCTTCTAATGTCTAGAAACAATTCTTCCACATTAAAGTGGAAATATAGTCTGGAAGTTAGAAACATGCCTGATATATACAATCCACGTTGATATACTTCATACATGGTCCTTGCATCATCATGATAGTGGGTCATTAGCTTGGGGCTATCACCTAAAACAGATCTGCGAGCTTGTTCAGAACCCTATGAAACAAAGCAATATACTGCATTAGTATAAGCATGCAGAAAGAATCTTTGTAAGGCTGAATTATAAGAAATAACTTTAAATCATGTATCACTTTCACACCATCTTGGATTAGGTTATATTTCAAATCAACAGTTCATTTGAAACAAATGCCATCCAACAGGCAGGAGAATATAATATCTGATTAATTATTATCCTCAATGCCATGAGACTTGATTCTGCATTGTTTCAGTCCCATTTAAAACTGATGGTTTGATACTGACAACATCCAGTTTTTTTTTGTGAAATACTGATAAGCAACCTAGCAGGTTCAAAGGCTGATGCAGCTCTACAAGTTGACAAGCTGTCTATTTGCAATGTCGGCCCAAAATATAAATTATATGTCCTTATCTGATGATATGCACTTCTTAAGTAAGTACTGTAGCTTGTTCTTCCTTGGATTATTGGGGATAGATGTTTTGAAATATTATAATGAATTAGTAATTTGGATAGCTTTACTGAAATGAAAATGAACTGTCTTCTGTCAAGCTGAAGCAAGAAAGAAACTAAAACACCTTTTCTTTGAAAATGGTTATTTCTTTCTTCCTCACATGTTTTCCCCTTAATATTAGAGGATGTTTCTTTCTCTGTCCTTTCTTCAGAACTCTGCTTAAGATGAAGAACCAAACATAACTTTGCACTTATTTCATTTCTTTTCTTTAGTGGCTGCAGCATTTATCATAGTAGTTTCCACAAACAAAAATGAATTTTATATTAAGTACTATACATACATCTATTTATTTTAGAACAGAGTAGTATGAGGGGTGATTGATAAGTTCGTGGCCTAATGCAGAAGGAGTCAATTTTAGAAAATCTAGCACATTTATTCTTTAGCGTAGTGTCTTCCTACATGTATGCACTTAGTCCAGCAGTCGTGGAGCATACGGATCCCTTCTTTGTAGAAGTGGTCCACAGCAGGGGTGATTGATAAGTCTGTGGCCTAAGGGAGAAGGGGGTGAGTTATACAGCTCTCCTTATTATTGTAAATTATTGTAAATCCATAGTGTCACAGACTAGTTAGTTCTGGGTTTGTCGATTTACATAATCCTCTATTTGCTGAAATTTTTACCTTAGCTTCCCTTTTTGTATGAAGTGCTAGGCATTATTCATGCAATTCCCCCAGGTCAAAGAAAAAAACGTCAAAATTATTGACATGTGACACAAAAAGTAGAGCTGTAGTCTTACAAGTCCAGTGACTTGAGGTCACACCTAACTTCCTGTGTGTCAATGTGACATCTAGACCTTGTAACCATGTTTGATTCCCATGAGTAAAATGACTACAAATAGGTGAGTAGTGGTCAGAGAAATTTGGTGGGTTAAAGAGCCTGTTTTTGTGCAGTATATTGCTTTAACACAATTAGCAGCAAACTGTGAAACTAATGAAGCTTTAAATGCATCATTTGCTTGGACTGTAGTTAATATGCCACAAGGTATTGGAAGCAAATGTGAAATAATTATAACTGTGACCAGAGATTTTATCAGTTTTTAAAAATATTTTAATAACTGCTGGTGTATTGATGCTTTATCACAAATCCTATTTTATCACAAAGGTTAATACAGAACAGAGATAATTAACTTATTCTATTATGATCACTCTTGTGGGAGTTATTGCATATGAATTCAAGATCATTACAGTACTCTGAGGGCTAATCAAAAAACTACATTAATCCAAAACGCACTTAGGTTCATATCTGCATAAATGCTGGGACATCATTTAAATTATGTTAGGCTACAATCTAATAAAAGGTAAATTAGTGACATATAACATGTTTTATTCATGTCATGCGGCCATAGACTGGGCTTACCTCAATTTCCATGGACTGTTGTGAAAGATCACAAGGCGGCTTCAGGGCTTTGGGTCTGGTCGCTAGCCAATATGCTACAATAGCTGTGAATGAAGCAATTCCCACTAGAGCTGGAGGAGGGAGTGCGCGAAAGAAGTGGCCTAATTCATCTAATTCCAATAGCCATAGCCTCCTCAGGATTTCCTTTATGTGCATCTTCTCAACCAGAAAGCTAAGAAATCCTGCCTCAGAAGTGGAAAAATAAATCAGTGACACCGCCTTCCAAAATGTTATCGCAGCAACAGTGAAGCAAAGACTGCAAAGAAAGACGAAACTGAACTATATTGCTCAAGACATTCAGTACCATTTAGTATAATAACGTAATATTCTGTTTCAGCAATGCACTGAAAGAAACATTTGTTCTTTCAGTGTGTATCAATTAAAGTCAAAAGGCAAAAGACGCTGACATCAGAACACGGATAAACATTGAACATTGAAACGTTGGGTAGCCACTTTAAAAACAAACTTCATCTCAGTTAATTGTTGCATATATTTCATAATTGTTTTATTTTTATGTTATTTTATTTCGAGATACAGTGTGGAACAGGCCCTTTCGGCACTTTGAGCTGAGCCTCCAGCAATACACAGGTTTCACCCTAACCTAATCACGGGACAATTTACAATGAGCAATTAACCTTCTAACTTGTATGTCTTTGGACTGTGGAGAGAACATACAAACTCCGTACAGAGGACACTGGGATTGAACTCAAATGCTGATGGCCCGTGCTGTAATAGTGTTGGACTAAATGCTATGCCAACATGGCAACAATTATACTCAACAGAGTAAATTATACTCAGTAGATTAAAAAAAAGCAGCCTTTCTTCTCTCCCTCCAGGCAGTTATCCCTGCAAGTGGGACAAGAGCTACAGCTGCCCCTACACCTCCTCCATTACCACCATTCAGACCCCAAATAGTCCTTCCAGGTGGGGCAACACTTCACCTGCGAGTCTGTCAGGATCATCTGCTGTATCCGATGCTACCTGTGAAGCAGAATCAGTGTGGCCTTCTCCATATCGGTGTGACCTGACATAGACAGGGCGACTGCTTTGTCGAGTACCTTTGCTCCATCTGCCACAAAAGGTGGGATTTCCCAGTCGCCAACTATTTCAATTTGACATTCCGTTCCCAGTCTAACATGTCATTCAGTACATTGGTCCATGTTTGTGCAAAGTAATCCTGGCAAACTCGAAACTGGACATTAATGAGTAAGTGATTAGAGTGCAAGTGTTGCTTGATAGCATCATTGATGATGGCTTCAATCACTTTGTAGATGATTGAGGTAATTCATAGTGGCATTAGGAACACACAAAAAATGGTGGGGGTACTCAGTAGGTCAGGCAGCATCTATGGAGGGAATGATCGTCGACATTTCAGACCAACACACTCTGAGATTGAAGGTTTAAATGAATAGTGCCAAGACTGGGTAATGGTGGTACGTGTAAAGCTGGTACAATATGGAGAAGGGCTTCCTTCAATGAATTATAGATAATTAATTGACTTGCATATCAGCTATCCCATGTTCAGAAGACCTGTTTGTCCTGGGAGTGTCCAACAATGAATAGTCCTATTGCAATGTGATCCAAGTTCTTCCACAATGCGCTAATAGGACTAATGCATACAAAATGCTGGAGGAACTCAAAAGGTCAGGCAGCATCTGCGGAAAGGAATGAACAGCCAACTTTTTGGGTTAAGGCCTGATGAAGGGTTCTTGGCCCTAAATGTCGACTGTTTAGTCCTTTCCATAGATGCAACCTGACCTGCTGAGTTCTTCCAGTATTTTGTATGTGTAATTCTGGATTTCCAGCATCTGCAGAATCTTCTGTTCATGGGGAATGTTATTATCCTCATATACAATATTACGCACCAGGATGTCTTACAGTTGGGAGTAACCTGTTGAATTTCTGGAGAAAATGGGGTAACCTGGTAACATAGTCATTAGCACAACCACTTTACAGTGCCAGTGACCACTGATTGGGTTTTGATTCCTGCTGCTGTCTGTAAGGAGTTTGTACATTCTCCCTGGGACCACATGAGTCTTGTCTAGGTGATCCAGTTTCCTCTTGCATTCCAAAAGAGTACGGTTAGGGTTAGGGTACCCTACAGTGAGCTGCGGCCATATTATGTTGATGCTGGAAGTGTGCCAACACGTGGGTCACTCAGCACATCGCAAACAATGACACAAGCCAGGCAGTTCACTGTATGTTTTGATATTTCCATATACACGTGACAAATAAAGCCAATCTTTAAATAGCAATTTGAAAAAAAAACTTTTAGTCAGTACTTTACAATGAAGTTCCAGGCACGTTCTTAAATTTTTCAAATCTTAAAACATATGCTGCCAGTTAACATTGGTATACAATGTCTCAAACTGTTTTATCTGGGCCAAGGTTCACTTATCTTGGCGAGTATGCCTTAATGGCTCACCAACAAGGATCCAATTGTATTTGAGACACAATGTGCCACTTCACAGCAATATGCAAGTAGCCTTGAAATCATTTCTAGCACCTATGACTGTGTGCTTTCATGTAGGAAACGTGCAAAACTGCATACTCAGCATATCAGTTAACAAATACAAAGCTAATCTTTCTTCATATTTCTTTGAACAAATTGAATACATTAGTAATATCAAGCTCAGCTTTGAGAAAATTGAAGAAATAAATTATCCATGGAAGAGATCTCCTTAATTATCACAGGATTATTATATATACGAACAATGAGTCATTGGTGAATTAAAAATTTCACAAATTATATAAAACATATCCGATTATCCTAGTTCTAGAAAGCTATGGAATACAGTGTCAGGAAGTGTACGGTCATGCACATTTGTAGAAGAAATAAAAGCATAGACTATTGTCCAAAAGGAGAGAAGATTCAAAAATCTGAGGTGCAAAGGGACTCATGCAGGATTCCCTAAAGGTTAATTTGCAAGATAAGTCAGCGGTGCAGAAGGCAAATGCAATGTTCATGTTCATTTTGAGAGGACTAGAATATATGTGACTAAACACATTGATGAAGGAAGAGCAGTAGATGTAGTGTATATGGATTTCAGCAAGGCATTTGATAAGGTACCCCATGTATGGCTTATTGAGAAAGTAAGGAGGCATGGGATCCAAGGGGACATTGTTTTATGGATCCAAAACTGGCTTGCCCACAGGAGGCAAAGGGTGGTTGTGGACGGATCATATCTGCATGGAGGTCGGTCACCAGTAGAGCGTCTCAGGGTTCTGCTCTGGGACCCTTACTCTTCGTGATTTTTATAAATGACCTGGATGAGGAAGTGGAGGTTAGTGAATTTGCTGATGAGACAAAGATTGGAGGTGTTGTGGATAGTGTGACGGGCTGTCATAGGTTATAGCGGGACATTGATAGGATGCAAAACTGGGCTGAGAAGTGGCAGATGGAGTTCAACCCAGAGAAGTGTGAAGTGGTTCATTATGGTAGGTCAAATATGATGGCAGAATATAGTATTTATGGTACGACCCTTAGCAGTGTGGAGGATCAGAGGGATCTTGGGGTCTGAGTCCATAGGATGCTCAAAGCAGCTGCACAAGTTGACTCTGTGGTTAAGAAGGCATATGGTGTATTGGCCTTCATTAATAGTGGAATTGAATTTAGGAGTTGAGAGGTAATATTGCAGCTATATAGGACCCTGGTCAGATCCCACTTGGAGTACTATGCTACAGGAAGGATGTGGAAGCCATAGAAAGGGTGCAGAGGAGATTTACAAGGATGTTGCCTGGATTGGGGAGCATGCATTATGAAAACAGATTGAGTAAACTCGGCTTTTTCTCCTTGGAGCGATGGAGGATGAGAGGTGACCTGATAGGGGTGGACAAGATAATGAGAGGCATTGATCATGTGGATAGTCAGAGGCTTTTTCCCAGGGCTGAAATGGCTAGCACAAGAGGGCACAGGTTTAAGGTACTTGGGAGTAGGTACAGAGGAGATGTCAGGGGAAAGTTTTTTTATGCAGAGAGTGGTGAGTGTGTGGAATGGGCTGCTGGCAATGGTAGTGAAGGCGGATACGATAGGGTCTTTTAAGAGACTTTTAGATAGGTACATGGAGCTTAGAAAAATAGAGGGCTATGGGTAAGCCTAGTAATTTCTAAGGTAGGGACATGTTTGGCACAACTTTGTGGGCCGAAGGGCCTATATTGTGCTGTAGGTTTTCTATGTTTCTATAAATGCAAGGATGTAATACTAAGGTTTTATGAGGCATTGGTAAGGCCTCACTTGGAGTCTTGTGAACAGTTTTGGGCCCTTATCTAAGAAAGAATGTGCTGACATTGGAGAGGGTTTGGAGGATGTTTATGAGAATGATTCTGGAATGAAGGGGTTTCCAAATGAAGGTCGATTGATTGTCCTTGGCCTGTACTCATTGGGACTCAGAAGGATGACGGGTGATCTCATTGAAACCTATTGAATGTTGAAAGGCCTCGATAGAGTGTATGTTTCCTATGGTGGGGTAGGACCTGAGGGCACAGCCTCAGAATAGAGGGGGTCCATTTAGACCAGAGGTGAGGAACAATTTCTTTAGCCAGAGGTGGTAAATCTGAAAATTTTGCCTGAAGCAGCTGTGGAAATAAGCCATTGGGTATATTCAAGGCAGAGGTTGGTAGGTTCTCGAATAGTCAGGGCGTGAAGGGCTGTGGGGCAAAGGCAGGAGACTGGCACTGAGAGGGAAATGGATCAGCCATGATGAAATGGTGGAGCAGAGTCGAGGGGCCAAATGGCCTAATTCTGCTCCTATATCTTTTGGTATATGCTTTTGTATTATAGATGTCACGCTAAATACTGTAGAGCTAAATTTAATACCTCAGTATCATCAGTCATTTAACAACAAAGAGAAAACATTTGTTCTCTAAATAAGGGAAAACAAAATGTCACTTTTCAAAAGCATATGATTCAAGATTGTTTAATGTCATTTCCAGTACACAAGTCTAAAGGAGAATGAAATAATTTTTACTCGAGATCCAATGCAGCACAAGAAAAGCACAATAAAATAAAAAAAAGATGATAAATACAAATACACAAGATAGCTTACAGTATATAAATAGATTGATTATATATCCACAAAACCATGTGAGGCACAAGAGTGTCTGTCATGAGGTGCCTTTTACAGGAAATGATGAGGTAGTGTTGGTTGGGGGTTGTGTTAGTGATTGAGGTGTTAATTAACTTTGCTGCTCGAGGAAAGTAACTGTTTTTGTGTCTTGTGGTCCTGGGTGAATGAAATGTAACTTCCTCCCTGATGGTTATGAGACAAACAGTCCTTAAGCAGGGTAGATGGTATCTTTCATGATGTTGCTGGCATTTTTCCGATACCTATCTGTATATACCACCTTGATTTATGGATGGTATTTTAAAAGATAATATTCAGAAAAAAGCTTAGCACTGTGAGTTCAGAGGAGCTACTGCCCTTGGCTTGAGAGTAGAAGAACATTTGGCCCCATTTCCCTATTAGATGTTGGACTACATAATGGGAGAGTGAGTTCAAAAGTCAGGACATTCTGTGCACCACAGTTCCCAAGGAGACGTTGGATTGTGCATAATTAGGCACTTGGCAGGGACCAATAAAGAAAAAGTTAGTTTTAAGTGATCAGACATTGTGTGAGTGACCAGTATTAGGGAAGAGGTCAGGCTTTGGTGAGGAGAGACAATGGCTGAAGGTAGATTTTTTAAAATTTAATTTTTCTTTCTTTTTGTGCAGTTAGGGTAGTGGGTATGCCAGAAGGACAGTGGAATGCTCTTCTTGCGAATGGGGAAGGCAGGGAGACCTCCAGTGTCCCTGACAACTATACCTGCAGGAAGTGCATCCAGACTGTGTTCGGGAATTGCAGCTGCAGCTGGATGAACTCCGGATGATGAGTGACCGTAAAGCAGGAGGAAAGGAGATAGGCAGCGCGTGCGGAGTACCCCTGCGGCTATTCCCTTCAACAACCGGTGTACCGCTTTGGACACCAAGCAGAGGCAAGCCACAGCTGTCAGGTCTCAGGCACTGTGTCTGGCTCGGTGGCTCAGAAGGGAAGGGCGGGAGAAGAAGCAAACCATAATGATAGGAGATTCATTGGTTAGGGGAACAGAAAGGAGGCTCTGTGGACAAGAATGAGATCCTGGTTGGTATGTTGCATCTCAGGGAGCAGAGACCGGGACATCTTGGGTCAAGGCCACAGCATTCTTAAGTGGGAGGGCGAGCAGCTAGAGGCAGTGGTCCACGTTGGTAAAAATAACATGGCTAAAAAGGGTGAGGAGGTCCAACAAAGTGAGTTCAGGGAGTCAGGTGCTAAGTTAGAGTACAGGATCTCCAGGATTACTGTGATCACAGGATTACTACACGTGCCCAGTGTTAGTGAGGCCAGAAATGGGAAGATCATACAGTTCAATGCATGGCTAAGAAGATGGAGCAAGAAGGAGGTCTTCAGAGTTTTGGATCATTTGGCTCTCTTTCAGGGAAGGTGGGACCTGTACAGGTGGAAAGTTTTGCTAGTGCTCCACGGCGGTGGTGTGTGTGTGGGGGGGGGGGGGGGGGGGGGGAGGGGGGTTGTGGTTAAACTAGAGTTGCAGGGGGATGAGAACCAGAGTGCCAGAGCAGACAGTGGAATGGTTGTGGGGGAAGATGTTGTTAAGCTTACATAGAAAGACAGGAATCACAAGATTGAGCATGGTGGGTCTAACGTTCTGAGTTCTGTATATTTCAGTGCAGGGCGCATTGCAGAAAAAGTGAATGAGCTTAGAGCATGGGTCAGCATATCAGCACATTATAGCTGTTAGAGAGAGACTTGTTTGCAGGAGGAGCAGAAATGAAGCCAGTTAACCTGACTTCAGTGGTTGGGAAGATGTTGGAGTCCATTAATAAGAATGAAGTTTCAGAGTACTTGGAGGCACATGATAAAAGCATGGTTTCCTTGAGGGAAAATCTTGCCTGATAAATCTGTTGGAATTTTTAAAAGAAATATCAAGCAGGATAGACAAAGAAGAGTCAATGGATATTGTTAACTTGGATTTTCAGAAGGCCTTTGACAAGGTGCCACACATGAGGCTGCTTAACAAGATAAGTGTCCATGGTATTACAGCAATGGGGGAGTGATAGGAGAGTCTAGCAACAGAGGGCAGAACGTCAGAATAGAAGGACATCCATTTAGAACAGATGAGGAGGAATTTCTTTAGGCAGAGGGTAGTGAATCTATGGACTATATTGCTACAGATGGCTGTGGATGCCAAGACACTGGGTATATTTAAAGCGGAGGTTGACAGGTTCTTGATTAGTCAATCCATCAAAGGCGACATAGAACATAGAACATAGTGAAGGCAGAAGAATGGGGTTGAGAGGGATAATAAATCAGCCATGATGAAATGGAGAACAGACACAATGGCTGAATGGCCTAATTCTGCTCCTGTGTTTTATGGTTTGATGGACTGGCAGGTCAATGTTTCAGGATTCTGTTGTTTTAGATATGACAGAGCGGAAGGGATTACAGGGGGAGTGGTGGCATTACTAGTTAATAAAAATGTCACAGCAGTGCAGACTGGAGAGTCTGTCTACTGAGGCTACATAGTTGGAATTGAGAAATAAGAAAGGGATGACCATATCAATGGAATGATGTAATAGATCCCCTAACAGTCAGTGGGATTGAGAGGAACAAATTTGCAGAGAGATCGCAGATTGTTGCAAGAAACATAAGATTGTGATAGCAGGTGATTTTAACTTTCCACATATTGATTGGAACTCCCATACTGTAAAAGGGCTGAATGGGATCGAGTTTGTCAAATGTGTTGAGGTAAGTTCCCCTAATCAGTACATTGGAGCCCCAAATAGAAAATGTGCGATTCTAAATCTTCTATTAGGGGATGAGACAGGGTAGGTGACAGAAGTTTATGTAGGGGAACACTTCGCATTTCGTGATTATAATTCCATTTGTTTCCAGATCATTATGGAGAAGGATAGGCCTGGTCCTTGGATTGAAATTCTAAACTGGAGGAAGGCCAATTTTGATGGGATCGGAAAGGATCTGTCAAGTGTAGATTGAGTTGGGTTGTTTTCTGGCAAAGGTGTACTTGGTAAGTGGAAGGACTTCAAAGGAGAAATTTTGAGTACAGAGTTTGTATTTTCTGGTCAGAATAAAAGACAGGGATAACAGATTTAGGGACCCTTGGCTTTAACGAGATGTTAAGGCCTAGTTAAGTAAAAAGGAGATGCATAGCAGGTATAGGCAGGAAGAAGCAAATGGTACTTGAGGAAAATAAGAAATGCAAGAGACACTTAAGAAGGAAATCATGAGGTCTAAAAGAAGGCATGGTGTTGTTCTAACATTAAGGTGAAGGAGAATCCCAAGGGTTTCCACTGATACATGAAGATCAAAAGGGTAGTATGTGACAAAATTGGTCCTCTGGAAGATCAGAGAGGTCACTTATACACAGAGCCAAAAGAAATGGGTTTGATCTTAACTGGATTTTTTGCATCTTCATTTACTCTGGAGACGGACCCAGAGTCAATGGAAGTGAGACAAAGCTCAGTGGGTTCATGAACTGTTTACAGATTACAGACGAGGAGGTGTTCGCTGTCTTGAAGCAAATTGAGGCAAATCCCGAGGGCCTGACAAAGTATTCCCTCGGACCTTGTGGGAGGCAAGTGCAGAAATTGCAGGGGTATTTAAAATATCCTTAGCCACAGGTGAGGTGCCAGAGGATTGGAGGCTAGCTAATGTCATTCTGTTGTTGAAGAAACGTTCCAAAAATAAGACAGGAAATTATAGGCTGTGAGCCTATAAATTGTTGGAAGATATTGTAAGGGACCGGATATATATAGGGACTGATTATGGATAGTCAACAGGCCCTGTCTAACCAATCTTACAGAGTTTGTCGAGGAGGCCCAAGGAAAGTGCTCCATGTAGATGTGTTCAATGGTGGGAGGTCTTGAAGCTTACTGATTAGAATTGAGCGATGGTAGTATTGACTGATGAGCTGTAATGAATAAAGAACATCTTGATATATTTGCTGCTTAGATGTTCCAGGTTTGCATAAGGAGCCAATTAAACAGCATATGCTGAGGATCAGTTGTGCTGGTAGGCAAATTGGACTGGATCCAAGTTGCTTCTCAAGCAGCAGTTGATATGTTCCCTCATCAACCTCTCAAAGCACTTCATCATGGTGCTGTTGGACGATAGCCATTGAGGCAGGTTACCACGTTCTTCTTAGGCACTAATATAATTTAAGCCTGCTTGAAGAAGATGGGTACCTCAGCCTACAATAGTAGGAAGTTAAAGATATTGGTTCACATGCCAGCCAGCTGATCAGCCCGAGTCTTTAATACCTGACCAGGTACTCTGTCTGGGTCAGGTAATTTCTGTGGGTTCATCTTCTTGAAGGATGCTCTCACATTGGCCTCAGAGACCGAGATCACAGGGTCAAAGGAGGCTATGATAGTTTATGGTCCTTTCATGTTTGGATAGTCAAAGCAAGCATAGAAGGAATTGAGCTCATTTGGAAATGAAGCCCCGTTGTCGCCTATATCACTTGATTTTACTTTGTAAGAAGTAATAGTATTCATGCCCTACCACAGCTCTCAAGCATTCTTCATTGATTCAAGTTTGGTCTGGAATTACCGCTTTGCCCATGTGCTGGCTTCCTGGAGATCGTACCTTGACCTCTTGTATCTTATTTGGTCTACAGACCTCAATGCCATTCATCTGGCCCTCTGCAGATTGCAGATCTCATGGTTCATTTGGTGCTTCTAGTTGTGGAAGACTGAATGATTTCCTGGGGGGTGGGAGGAGAGAAAAAAAGAAAGAGACAGAGAGAAAGAGAGAAAAGAGAGAGAGAGAAAAAAAGAAATGGTTTCAGGGTTTGAGCTCTGCCCTAACTCTAACTTCTTTCCTTATTCCCTTGATTCTTCTTTTCCATTAAGAATACGAGGTCATTAATTATAAATAAATGATAATATACCAGGATGGTTTTCTTTGCTATTAACTACAAATCATTTATTAATAACAATTATCTGTAATTATGTGTTAAAACCATTAAGTCACTCATGATGATTACTGCAGTATTTTCATACATCTATCTTTACCTTGTAACTTGTGAAACATCACTTTAAATGCAATGGAACATTGCAGTGGTGTGACACAACGAATCTTCAGCAAAGTATCAAAGAGCAGTGAAAAGCAGATTCTTGTTGGACCTTTTTCAGCTCATGAACTCCTGTATGAATATAAACATAAAGCACTTGCTGGGAAGGACAAAAAAATTGGGCTGTCATGGTTATTCCCTAGCGTACGCACTTCCAATCTATTAGCTGCCCGGCAACACTGGCAGACAGCTGGATTTGGAGGGGCATGGGGGGTGGGGTGGGTGGAGGGGAAGCTATCTGTACTGATCACAATGACAGAATATCAGCCTTAGCTCAGTGAAGCCACTTCTGGCTCAAAACTGAAAGATTGCGGGTAGAGTTCCAATCCACATTTTTGACCAAACAATCAATGTAGTACTGAGGAAGGAATTCCTGTTATATGAAATTTTAAGCTAAACTAAAGCAGCTCTGATAGATATCATGTAAGAAATATCAATGGCATTTCCAAATCCTCCCCTTCACCTTGATGCAGAGCACAAAAAAAAACAGGTTATTGTTTATTAATATTTATTCATTTATGGGATGTAGGTGTCACCAGCTAAGCCAGCATTTATTGCCCATTCCCTAGTTGCCCTTGAGAAGGTGGTTATGAGCTGTCTTCTTGAACCGATTGATTATCTAATCATTTGCTATCTCCTGTACCTAATAAAGTGGCCACTGAGTTTATGTTTGTGGTCTTCTGCTGTGCAGCCTATCCACTTCAATGATCGATGTGTTATGCATTCACCGATACTCTTCTGTACACCATTGATGTAACACATGGCTATTTGAGTTACTGTCACCTTCCTGTCACCCTTGAACCAGTCTGGCCATTCTTCTCAGGAATAAAGGCATTTCAACCCACAGAACTGGCGCTCACTGATGTTTTTTTTTGTTTTCTGCACCATTCCCTGCAATTTTTAGAGAGGGTTGAGTGTGAAAATCCCAGGTAATCAGCAGTTCCTGAGATATTCAAACTACCCCATCTGGCACCAACAATCACCTGGCACCAACAATCTAAGTCACATTTCTTCCCCATTCTGATGTTTGGTCTGAACAAAACCTGAACCTTTTCTGCATTGACTTGCTGCCATATCACTGGCTAATTAGATATTTACATTAACAAGCAGGTGTAGTTAATGGAGTGGCCACGGAGTCTACATTCTCTGTTTATGAGTCTAAACCAGTACACTCTGAAAGTACTTAACTACCTGTGAGTGTCTTCACTGGATTTAAAAGATGTTATATAAAGTTTAGGTGGGAATGTCTTGCTAATGGCAGGGTTGGGATGGGTATTTAAATAGTACAGCAATGAATGGTTTATCAAGTGATTAATATTACTAGATTAGGACTCGGAAAGAATTGGTATCTCTGAGATAAAACTGACAGTTTTATTTAAATGCAATTGGAAACGAAAAAAATAAATTACTAAATCTTACTAACATTTTAGTTCAAATTATTAAAATGGTTTATTTTCCAATTTTGTTTCCTTTATTTAAACGGCTTACTTTGCTTTGTTATGGTATAATTTTCAGCTTGGTAATTTGTTTGATCAACTGGCATTAAGTTTCTGGTTTAAAATTAAATGAGTGTGCTGTTCATTGTATTGGTATGGCCTTACCTAACTATAAAGTTCCAGATTTTGATCTTGGGTATTGTATGAATGAACCTAAATCAGAATAGCAGTTAGAACATTACAAATAATCTCAAACCAAGATGATTGTAAACTTCTTCATTTCAGTGCTGATGAAGAGTCTTGGCCCAAAATATTGACTGTATATTTCACTCCTTAAATTCTGCTTGACTTGCTGAGTTCCTCCAGCATTTTGGTTGTGCTGCTTTGAATTTCCAGCATCTACGTAATCTCTTGAGTCTATGAAATCTTTTCCTGTTCTTGTGGCCAGTCATGTGACCCTCATTAAGGCACTGACTGAATAAACATTCTGGTTTAATTTAAGCTATGTTGAGGGAAGGGTACAAAATTGGTGAAGGGAATACCTTTGTCTTTGCGGTAATTAATTAGATAAATTTATCTATGATCCTTGACCAAATCTCATAATATTATTGTTTCGCAGAAATTATTTCATTCCAGGTATGTAATATTTCCCAAAAATATAAATGACACAATCTTCTTTATAAAAACCTAACTATAGATTGTAAAGCAATTCTCTTTCAAAGTTACTGTATTGTACCAGCTTGAAGTATCTACTGGATATATTGAAAACTGGATTATCAATTTCACAATGTGCTTCAAAACGTAACACTTCAGCCCATAGCTTTGTTCATGTAGCTAGTTACTGTAGAGTTATTTCCCGGTTCAAGAACCAATAGTTTATGAGACATATTACATTTACAATTTTGTTATTTCTGGTTTCCTTACTGAATAGTTTTATGCCAAAACCCCAAACATTCATCGTGCTTTAATTGCCAATAGATGCAGTAGTAAAAATTTATTAAAATTCAAGGAAGTGACTAGAAAAACAAAAAAAAGTGTTAAAAGCAAGACATTATTCACATTCAAGTGAACACAGAAAGAGTTCCAAAGTTTGGACACTCAGGATGGAGAATAGAAAAGTTACATCTATTCACTTTTGTCTAGTTTTATGGAAAAGGAGGAAAATTGCAATCCCCCACAACAATATCTGTTGTCATAAAATAAATCCCCTGGGATAAGGAAACCAGAAATCTAATTAGAATTCACTTGTAGTAAATATAAAGAGAAAAGACTTGTTTTATATTTCACACGTATATTGAAACATAGTGAAATGCAATGTTTGCATCAACAACCAACACAGTTCTAAGATGTGCTGGGGACAGCCCACAAGTGTTGGCATCCATCTGATGCCAACACAGCATGCCCACAATTTACTAACCTTAACTTTTATGTACTGGGAATGCGGGAAGAAACCAGAGTAACCGGAGGAATCCCATTTGGTGGTGGGGAGAAGGTACAAACTTCTTAAAGACAGTGGTGAGAATTGAAACCCGTTCTAACAGTTGACACTAATATAAAACAACCAAACAACCAAGCGGAGAGAATTAATTTGATCTACATAAAATACTTTAAAAGCAAACTTAGCTTTCCCTTCCCCTCAATGTGCATATTTTTCATTTCATACACGTGGCATGGCACATACACCAAATATATTGCGCAATGTAACAAGAATAGAAAGCTGAAACTCATTTCATTATGTCTGCAATAAAAGTCATAGTATCATAGAACACTGCAGCACAGAAACTGGCCCTTCAGCCCATCTAGTCAATGCCAAGCCATCAATCTGCCCAGTCCATCGACCTGCACCCAAACTATAGCCCTACATACCCCTCCCATCATTGTATCTATCCAAGATCCTCTTGAATGTTGATTCTAATCCACATCCACTACTTGTGCTGGCAGCTCAATCCCCACTTTCACCACCCTTACTTATGACCTCCATGACCACCAGTTCCAGTCTCACCCAACCTCAATGGAAAGAGCTTGCCTGCATTTATCCTTTCTTTACCACTCATTATTTTGTATACCTCTAGCAAATTTCCATGTATCTTTATGGGAATAAAGTCCTAACTTATTCAACCTTTCCCTACAACTCATGTCCTCAATTGCCAGCAATATCCTTGTCAATTTAGTTGGCACGTTTTTCAATCTTATTGACATTTTTCCTGTAGCTAGATGCCCAACACTGCACATAATACTCCAAATGAGGCCTCACCAACTTCGTATACAAGTTCAACATAACATCCCATCTCCTTTACTCATAACATTGATCTATTTAGGCCAATATTCCAAAAGTTTTCTTTCGAACCCTACCTACATATGATGCCATTTTCAAGGAATTATGGATCTGCACTTTGTTCCACTGCAGTCCTGAGTTCGCCACTGCTCACCGTGCAAGATCTACCCTTGTAGGTCCTTTCAAAGTGCAACACCTCACACTTGTCACTTTTCTGTCACTTTTCAGCTCATTTTTCCATCTGGTCCAGATCCTGCTTCAAGCTTTGTTAGCCTTCCACACTGTCCACTCCACCCCCAATCTTTGCCGATTCAGTTTACCACATTATCATCCAGATTGTTGACCTAGAAGACAAGCAACAAAAGACCCTGCACTGATCCCTGTGGCACACCACTAGAAACAGGTTTTAGTCAGAGGCAACCATCTACTACCATCCTCTGGCTTCTCCCATGAAGCCAGTGTCAAATTCAATTTTCTACCTCATCATGAATACCAAGCAACTGAACCTTCTTGATCAACCTGCCATGTGGGACCTTGTCAAAGGCCTTGCTAAAGTCCATTAGGTATCATCCACTGTCTTGCCTTCATCGACATTCCTGGTAACTTCCTCGAAGAACTCTATAAGATCGGTCAGAAACGATCTACCACACACAAAGCTAAGTTGACTGTCCCTAATCAGTCTCTTGTCTGTTCAAATACTCATATATCTGGTTCCTTAGAATATCTACCAATAACCTTTACACTACTGGTGTTAGGCTCACCAGCCTATAACTTCCGAACTTATTCTTCGAGCTTTTCTTAAACAACGGAATAACATTAGCTATCCTTCAGTCCTTCGGCACCTCACCCATGGCTAAAGATGTTTTATATATCTCAGCTAGGGCCTCTGCAAATTCTGCGCTAGCCTCCTACAGGGAACCATTGTGACATATGTTTAAGTCTCTTTCCAGTACTATTTAGGAGGAAGTTAATGCCAAACATTGCATACATTATCACGGAGTAAGATAAAATCTGAAGGACAGCTACCACAGGCTGCTGTTGAACACCATTGTGAGTTTCACAGCAACAATGGTAAGGATCTGTAATCATCCTTTCCTTTAGAATACATAAGGAAAGAAACTGAACAAGAGATTAAAAAAATCATCAAAAGCAAATCTTTATGTACACTAAAACTAATTACTATTTTTTATCTATTCATGTTGTAAAATTTGCATAATCTATAATCAGTTTCCTGTATCTGCTCTACTGTTAATAAGAGCATTAAATGACAGGTTCAATTTTCAGCTTCAAACGTTTTGCAGATTACATAATCACAAACTTTAAAAAAGCACAAATTAAAAGGATTTTGCTATCAAGAGAAGTCTAGAAGAATACATACAAAATCATGCTGATTTAGATTTCTGTTAGCCAGATACTAAATTATTGAGGCTGAGATTACCTTAAATTTTCAGCATCTTTAGTGAACCAGCAGCTGAGATCACATTCCATTTAAAACGAGCTGTTTGTGGATCAGAAATCCCTTTGTATTCAAGGAAGAAACAACACTTGAATCATCAGGATGTTGCTTTTATAAAAAGTGGTGGCTCGATGCCAAATTTATGCTTTGTAAAAGGCAAGAATGCAATCCACTGCCTCACACTACTGACTTCATCCAGTAGCAAGGCAGCAGAGCCTCCCACTCTGAGATGGCCAGATCTATGCCCGACAGTAAACCCTGCAGATGACTGGCAGCAGCTGCCTACGTTGGCCCTGCCTTCCTGTTTCAGTGTACGCACAAGAAAGCTCAGCACATTTTCATTTTCATTTATAATACTAGAAACTAACAAAGAATCTTAATTTCACACTGTAGGAATTAATTCTTGCTGTTAGTTTAGTGGAACAATTCTACGATATGATTAAATTTATTTATGGCTCTTTTCTTTTTTAATGATAGATATGATTTTTTGGAAGTACTCTGGTGCTGTGAAACTTGATCTGTAGCTTTGAATGGCAAACATGATAAGGAATGAGCTATGAATGTAGAACATACAGCACAGAACAGACCCTTCATCCCATGATGTTGTGCAGAAATTTTAACCTATTCTAAGATCAGTTTAACCCTTCCTTCCTACATAGCCCTCCATTATTTTCCTATCCATGTACCTATCAGAGAGTCTCTTAAATGTCCCAAAAGTATCTGCCTCTACCATCACCTCGGGCAGGGCATTCCAAGCACTTACCATTCTCTGTGTAAAGAACTTCTCTGAAAATCTACAACCACCCCATACTTTCCCTTATCACCCTAAAAGTATGTCTTTTTGTATTGGTCATTGCCACCCTGGGGAAAAGGTGCTGTCTGTCCACTGTTTATACCTTTTATCTAAAACACTTATATCAAATCTCTTCACACCCTGCTTTTCTCCAAAGAGAAAAGTTCTAGCTTGCTCAACCTTTCCTCTTAAGACATGCACTCTAATCCAGGCAGCATGCTGGTAAATCTCTAAAGCCTCCTTCCTATAATGAGAGGACCAGAACTGAATACATTACCCAAGAATGTTCTAACTGGAGTTTTTATAGAGCTGCAACATTAATCCACAGCTCTTGAACTAAATCCACCAACTGATGAAGGCCAACACACACAAAATGCTGGTGGAACACAGCCGGCCAGGCAGCACACAATATGCCTTTTTAACATCTTGTGTGGCAACTTTGAGAGATCTGGGAATTTTGGCCCCAAGCTCTCTCTTTTCCTCCTCATTGCTAAGAATCTTGCCATTTGCTTTGTACTCTGCCATCGAGTTCAAACTTCCAAAGTGTATCACACTTTTCTGGATTGAAATTCATCTGCCGGACTCAACTCAGCTCTGCATCCTGTCAATGTCCCATAGTAACTTATAGCAACCTTCCACACTATCTACAACACACCACCCTTTAAGATATTTGCAATCTTACTAACCTACCCTTCTACTTCCTCATCAAAGTCATTCATAAAAATCACAAAGAACAGAGGTCCCAGAACAGTTCCTTGAGGGACACCACTAATCACAGACCTGCAGGCAGAATGCAATTCATCTACTCCAACCGTCTGCCGTCAGTGGGCAAGCCAATACCGAATCCACACAGCCAAGATAATTGCCAACGGTGCAAGCATGTCCCCCTTAATAGCCTGCAGTATATTCCATCCAGCCCAGGGATATATCCATCTTAACATTTTTGAAAAGTTCCATCATTGCCTCTTTCTTAACCTTGACATGTTCCAGCATATTAACCTGTTCTATGCTTCCCTTACACTTGTCAATGTCCCACTCACTGGTGAACACTGAAGCAAAGCATTCATTCCTTGCCTTGTCCAACTCCAGGCACGTTTCCTCTTTTATCCCTGTTTGGTCCTACACTCACTCTGGTCATCCTGTTCTTCAAGTATGTGTAGAATGTCTTGGGGCTTCTCTAATCTTACTTCCCAAGGCCTTCTCTTGTCACCTCCTAGCTCTCCTAAATCCTTTAAGCTACCAGCGATGATAGCAATGGTTGGAACTTCTGGGAGCAATTTGGAAGATGCAGGATGGATACATCCAAATAAGCAGCATCCCAAAGGCAGGATGGTGCAATCGTGGCTGACAAGGGAAGTCAAAGCCAGTTACCTGGGTTTCAGCACTTAAGTTACAGAGAAAGGTTGAACAAGTTAGGTCTCTATTCATTGGAGCGTAGAAGGTTGAGGGGGGATTTGATCGAGGTATTTAAAATTTTGAGAGGGATAGATAGAGTTGACGTGAATAGGCTGTTTCCATTGAGAGTAGGGGAGATTCAAACGAGAGGACATGATTTGAGAGTTTAAGGGAAACACGAGGGGGTATTTCTTTACTCAGAGAGTGATAGCTGTGTGGAATGAGCTTCCTGTAGAAGTAGTAGAGGCCAGTTCAGTTGTGTCATTTAAGGTAAAATTGGATAGGTATATGGACAGGAAAGGAGTGGAGGGTTATGGGCTGAGTGCGGGTAGGTGGGACTAGGTGAGATTAAGAGTTCGGCACGGACTAGGAGGGCCGGAATGACCTGTTTCCGTGCTGTGATTGTTATATGGTTATAAAAGCCAAAGAGGGCATATGATAGAGCAAAAATTAGTGGGAAGTTAGGGGACTGGGAAGCTCTTAAAAACCAACAGAAGGCATCTAAAAAAAGTCATAAAGAGGGAAAAGATCGAATACAAAGGTAAGCTAGCCAATCATATTAAGGAGGATACAAAGAGTTTCTTCAGACACATAAAGAGTAAAAGAGAGGAGAGAGGAAATATCGGCCCACTGGAAAATAACGCAGGAGAGATAGTAATGGGGGACCCGGAAATGGAGGACGAACTGAATAGGTATCAACCTCTACTGTGGAAGACGCGAGCACTATGCCAGAAGTTTGAGGGTGGGGACAGAAGTGAGTGAAGTTGCTATTAAGTGAGGAGAAGGTGCTTGGGAAGCTGAAAGGTCTGAAGTTAGATAAATCATATGGACCAGATGGTCTACACCTCAGGGTTCTGAAAGAGGTGGCTGAAGAGATTGAGAAGGGACTAGTAATGATTTTCAACAATTAATATATTCTGTATGGTTCTGGAGGACTAGAAAACTGCAGATGTCATTCCACTCTTCAAGAAGGGAGAGAGGCAGAAGAAAGGAAATTATAAGCCGGTTATTCTGACCTCCGTGATTGGGAAGACATCAGAGTCGACTGTTAATGATGTGGTTTTGGGGTACTTGGAGGCACGCGACAAAATAGGCAATAGTCAGCACGGTTTCCTTAAGAGAAAATCTTGCCTGACAAATTTGCTGGAAATGCTTTGAAGAAATAACAAGCAAGGTAGACAAAGGAGAATCAGTGGATATTATGTACTTGGATTTTCAGAAAGCCTTTGACAAGGTACAGCACATGAGGCTGCTTAACGAGTTAAGAGCACACGGTATTACAGGAAAGATACTAGCATGGATAAAACAGTGGCTGAATGGCCGAAGGCAAAGATCAGAAATAAAGGGAGCCTTTTCTGATTGGCTGCCAGTGATTAGTGGTGTTACACAGGGGTCTGTGTTGGGACTGCTTCTTTTTACATTATACGTCAATGATTTGGATGATGAAATTTATGGATTTGTGGCCTAGTTTGGGTACGAAATGAAGATAGGTGGAGGGTTAGGTAGTACTGAGGAAGCAGAGAGGATGCAGAAGGGCTTAGATTAGAGAATGGGCAAAGTAGTGGTAGATGGAATACAGTGTCAGGAAGTGTATGGTCATACACTTTGGTAGAAGAAATAAAGACATAGGCTATTTTTTTAAATGGAAAGAAAATTTTAAAAATCTGAGGTGCAAAGGGACTTGGGAGTCCTTGTGGAGGATTCCCTAAAGCATAATTTGCAGGTTGAGTCAGTGGTGAGGAAGGCAAATACAATATTAGCATTCATTTCAATAGTTCTAGAATATAAAAGCAAGGATGTAATGTTGAGACTTTACAAAGCACTGGTGAGACCTCAGCATTCTGTGCAGTTTTATAGACAATAGGAGCAGGAGTAGGCCATTTGGCCCATCGAGCCAGCACCGCCATTCAATGTGATCATGGCTGATCATCCACAATCAGTACCCGGTTCCTGCCTTTTCCCCATATCCCTTGACTCCGCTATCTGAGGCAGAGCATTCCATAGATCCACAACTCTCTGGGTGAAAAAGTTTTTCCTCAACTCTGTTCTAAATGGCTTACCCCTTATTTTTAAACTGTGGCCTCTGGTTCTGGACTCCCCCAACATCAGGAACATGTTTCCTACCTCTAGCGTGTCCAATCCCTTAATAATCTTATATGTTTCAATCAGATCCCCTCTTATCCTTCTAAATTCTAGTGTATATAAGCCCAGTTGCTCCAATCTTTCAACATATGACAGTCCCGCCATCCCGGGAATTAACCTCATGGACCTACACTGTACTCCCTCAATAGCAAGAGTGTCCTTCCTCAAATTTGGAGACCAAAACTGAACACAATACTCCAGGTGTGGTCTCACCAGGGCCCTGTACAACTGCAGAAGGACCTTTTTGCTCCTATACTCAACTCCCCTTGCTATGAAGGCCAACATGCCATTAGCTTTCTTCACTGCCTGCTGTACCTGCATGCTTGCTTTCAGTGACTGATGTACAAGAACACCTAGATCTCGTTGTACTTCCACTTTTCCTAACGATACCATTCAGATAGTAAATTGCCTTCCTGTTCTTGCCACCAAAGTGGATAACCTCACATTTATCCATATTAAACTGCATCTGCCATGCATCTGTCCACTCACCCAACCTGTCCAAGTCACACTTCATTCTCTTAATATCCTCCTCATATTTCACACTGCCACCCAGGTTTGTGCACCTTATCTAAGAAAGGATGCTGGCATTGGAGAAGATTCAGAGGATGTTCATGATAATTTTTTCAGGGAATGGAAGGGTTACCATATGAGGATTGGTTGATGGCTCTGTGCCTATACTCACTGGAATTTGCAAGAATGAGGAGTGATCTCATTGAAACTTCTGGAATGATGAAAGGCCTCAAAAAAGTGGATATGGAGAAGATGTTTTCTATGGTGGGGGAGGCTAGGACCAGAGGGTACAGCCTCAGAATAGTGGGGTATGCATTTGGAGTGGAGATGAGGAGGAATTTCTTTAGCCAGAGACTGGTGAATCTATGGAATTCTTTGCCACAGGTGGCTGTGGAGGCAAATTCATTGGGTATATTTGAGGCAGAGTTTGATAGGCTTTTAATTAGTCAATGCATGAAAGATTGCGGGGAGAAGGCAGAGACTGGGGCAGAAGGAAAAATGGGTCAGCCATGATGAAATGGCAGAGAAGACTTCATGGACCAGATGGCCGAATTCTGTCACTACATCTTATAATACAAAATAGCCATTCTGCCAAGTCACTTGATGTAATATTCAATTCAATTCCAGTTTAATTGCCATTCAACCATACATGAACACTCATGAATACAGCCAAACCAAACATAACTTCAGTGTCAAGGTGCAAAACGGTCACACGTGTCACAAAGCCCAAAGAAGACAGCAAGCACAAATGGCATCACAATCACACAATAAAAGAGTCCAAAGCTCGTGACATCTATCTACAGTTAACCAGAACAGAGTACTGGGGGTGGGGGTGGGGGGGGGGAGCACTGACTGCAGCCTGAACACTGCACCCCACTGCCTCCAATGCCTTTCCCAGTTAACACCACAGCTTGACGCTCAGTCCCTGCATACACAGAATATCAGCAAACTGCAACCACGCAAAATATGCAGTTTATGTTCCAGATCCTTCAGTCCATTGAAATCTTCAGTCATCCCCAACAGAGCTTGCCTTCTGCTGAGCAAATATTGGGAGGGTGACACCAACTCCAGCCCAGATGCTGTGGACACTGCCCTTGGTTTAGCGCACTGTCTTCGACACCTCTCTCCTGGCAGCTATAAACAGGCAACACTGTGGCGCACCCTTCAGCAAAGCTCATTTTAGCTGAGTTGGTTGGAGCAGTTAAACTTCTAAGGAAACAGTATGCCTTTAAACTCAATGAACTCAGCAAAAGTGGCACTGGCCTTTCATGGGGTATTTCATTTGCCTTAAAATACAACTCAATTCACCCGGTATACAAATCCAGTTATCTCTTGTGCAATTGAACACATCTACCTTTCCAATGTAGCCAACCATATCTGCTTTTTTTAAAGCATTTATGATTATTATCACCCTGTACTCACTTTTTACGAACCCATGAATTTTGTCTGTTTTCTGCATTTTTTAAAACTCGACTGTCTCTGCTCTTCCCCAAAGAAGCATGCCCTGTTTTTACATGACTCCTTTTTAAAAAAACTCGAACTTCTCATTGCCTTTCAAGTCAGTAGTCATCTCAGGTTCATTTAAAATTTCTCATTTCCACGGTTATATTTTGTAACTCCAAAACATAAAACTATTTGATTTGAAAGCCAAAACAAGGAGCTGGGAATGTGTGTCTTAATTATGCTTTTTTACTTTTAGCGCATATGATGTGGTAATGTGATAACGTAAGCCATTCATGTACTTCTTACATATAACACGTAATGAACGATGCAAACATAGAATGCTTAATCAAACAATGTATTTACAATATTACACATATTAGTGAAATATTAAATACACAACATAAACAAGCTCCACATTTCCATTGCCGACAATGCCCAGCAGGACAACACAGAACAGAGTAAGTAATGAAACAATAACAACAAGACAAACCCCAACCCTCCCTCTCACCCACCGAGCCACCCACACACACCACTTTCCATCCACAGGAAAGGCTGTTTCTGGTTTCCAGCCTCCAACAGGCTCATGGATTCATAGACATGTGGCTTTAATGCTCAAATGAACCTGCAGACTCAGGGCTCCAGCTACTGGGCCTTGACTTCCAGACTTCTGATCGGCCTTTGGGCTTTAATGTTCAGTATCCTAAGGACCCTGGTTGAGGTTACCAAACTCCAGGCCTCAAACTCTGGATTCACCCATGATGTGACCCTGAAGAGTAGGCCTCAAACTCTGGTCTTGCTGACTTGCATAACCTAGTGGCTCACTGGCCCCTGTGCCTCCTGCCTGCATGGAACTTAGATCCCGGAACATGCCACTTACCTACCTGAGGGAACCACCAGCCCTTGTCCTCACTGATGTCCTTTATCCACGTCACTGGCCTTTGGCTTTGGAATATGGAGGGCTAGATTCCAGGCTGACCTCCAATTCCCACACATGCTTGTGCCTAAACCTTAACTTGACCCCTACCTCCTGCAGTCCCCAAAACCATACTATGATTTAAGAAAAAACAACTAAAAAACAATTAAGTCCGAGCCATGACTGTGATGGAGACAGCAGCTCAGCACCATCCTGACTGGAAGGGAGAGGGCAGAAGTCACTATGTAGGTGAACAACTGTTTGTTACAAAGGTCCTCTGTTAAGACTAATTAGGTTAGATGTTCCAAATGTGTATTGTATTCATGCTATTTATTTAAAAAAAACGATATTAACAACTTGGGAAAGCAATGAAATAAAATTAGGTTTAACTTGGCACAAACATAAAGCTTTCAAAATGTATGTGGCTCAGTAGTCACTACATGGACCCAGAGGGTTGTGAAAAGATGATGTGAAATTCATTGCGTAAGATTTCTATACAATTTAGAAATGTTACAGACAGCATGTAAAATGTGTGCTGCCTGTCTATTCAAACGATTATTGCAGATGGCATTGGTCTATTGGCTCCGTTAGTGGATTTCCAGAAGCTACAATTCAATCGAAAGGCAGCTTTGAAGGAGAGGTTGCTGTCAATCATTGCCGCAGCGAGGCTGATAAAGGAGAGAACCAAAGCGTTCTGCGGCTCTATTGGAGGACTGGCTGTCGTGTGCAGTGCACGAAGGGAAAGGGAGACACCTTCTGTTCGTTAGGGAGTAGGAAAATATCCAGGCAACTGACACATAGGCACTGGAAGACATTATGTCTGATGAAAATTATAGACTCGGTTGTCCCACAGGTCATGGATTTACTGCTGGAAGTAGTTTATCTGTTAATAGGTAAGGGCATTGTTTAAATCTTTCTCATCACCATTGCACTGATTACAGTTTCACTGATTGCCACAGCAGCCTCTTCTCCCCCGCCCCCATGCTTCACTTCCGATAGTATAGTGGATTTCGGTTCATATTATTCACCTCTCCCACAGACTCGCGGTGCTTGCAGACATTATACCAACAATAGATACAATCAAATAAGCAGCAGGCATGGCACTAAGTATTGACCTTGCTCTTGACACTAACATCCTGAATGAAAATTAATAAAATGCAATCACACTCACAACTCTTTCCTACATGCATACATCCACAGAGAGACAGGCACCTCAGTCACAGATCATAAAACTGACACTAACACATGTACCTCTTTCTTGCAGAGAAAGGAGGTGTGTAGCACATGGCAGTTACCTTGGGACGACTAGCCTTTACTTCACTGATGAGATGATGCAGCAGTTCATGGGAGGAGCAGAACAGGAGCTTTGGCTTCCAGTGAAGCTGGAGCATATGACAGCAATGCTTTTTTCTCACATCTAGTTCTTCCCTTTTCTGACTTCCTCTTCATCCCACATCCTTTGCATTACAATTTGCAGATGCTTTCTGTACAGATTTTCTTCCTCTTTGCTCAAACTCACACCACAACCAAACTTCTGTCCCACTTTATTTCCAAGCAAGACATTGAGGAACTTCCTCAGAAGCTGGGGTTCCAGCCTGGGTTCACAGATCCCTCGGTTAATGCTAGAGGTCCAGGCATAAAAAAGGTTGGGAACCCTGCACTAAAGAAATGTGAGGAACAGGACAATCATGGAAATGTATTATCAGATTAAATTCTTAAAGCCACTAGTTCAAGCAATGATAGTAAGCAAACAATCTTGCATAATTTTCTTGTCCCTGATGTGGAAGCTTGTAAACTTGTTTCCTTCCCCAAGGTCTTGAATAAGAAAATTCAGGCTGAATATACATTGCAGTATTAAAGGAATGACATGTAAATGCTCCTCCCCTCTCATGAAAAATTTGGCTTGGAACTGGAAGTCAGAAGTGTTACAACTCCCATGAGGTTTTCAAAAAATTAACTTGTATATCTTAAGCTATAGAATTCTTCTACATATTTCTTTCAAATTTATATGTTCTACAAAAAACTAGAAGACCAACTTGAGATTCATTTTCTTGCAGGCATGTACAGGAATAAAGGAAATGCAATGGAATTTACAAAAAACTATACATAAACTAAGATGGAGAAACAACCAATGTGCAAAAGACTAATAGCACAAATAAAAGAAAGTAATACTGAGAACAAGTTGTAAGAAGCCTTAGAAAGTGAGTTTTGTAGGTCATTGAGTTGATTCAGAGTAGCGGTGACTGAAGGTATTCATACCGTTTCAGGAGGCAGGTGGTTGCAGGGTAATAAATGTTCTGGGACGTGGTGGTGTGGGACCTAAGGATTTTGTATCTCCTGCTCAATGGAGGTAGTGAGAAGACAGCATGGCGTGGATGGTGGTTTTGTTATAATGATATAGATGCTGCTCTTTTTGTGACAGCACTCCATGTAAATGTATTCAGTGTTAGGGAGGGCTTTGCCTGTGAAGGTCGATCAAGTTTTACAGCTACATTTTAACAGTGTCTGCTATTCCAAAACTAATCCAGGATTTTCAATACTATAGCCTTGTTAAGGGCAACAAATAAATTCAAGGCCTTTCTTTAAAAATAATCTTCCTCCCTGTAGGCCAAAATTAATTTCTTCATTCTGGAATAATTTTCTGTGTTATTGTGGCTACAGCATCCTTAATCAAAACAACAGGGTGTGGCGACCCACTTCCCAGCGCACTCGAACCGGCTCACAAAGTGGCGCGTGCCGGCATTGAGGCCGGTCCCAAAGAGGGCGCCAGGCCTGCTTCACCAGCAAGGGGAAAAGCCCGCGCGCAGGACGGGACTGTGAATATGCGCCCCCTACAGCATTCCCACCCGGGGAGGGCGGGATCAGGAAGGCTTTAAAGCGAGGCCGTGAAGTTTGCATAAACCTCTTTTGCAACTGCAGCTCACCGACTACGCGTCGTTATTTCAGTGCTGCGTGTAGCACACCGCTACAATTGGTGAGCCTGACGGCCCAAACGATATTTGGACCAGAGATGAACGACGCCGCATCTGTTCATGCAGTTTCGTTAAAACTGCCAAGCTTCTGGACGCTGCGACCTCACCTATGGTTCCAGCAAGCAGAAGCCCAATTCCACATTCGGCAGATAACCGCGGATTCCACATGTTACTACTACGTGGTGAGCTCCCTCGACCAGGAGACAGCCACCCAGGTTGAGGAGTTCATACAATTGCCCCCAGCGGACGGCAAATACACAGAATTCAAAGCCTTGCTCATAAGGACTTTCGGACTCTCATGGCGTGAGCAAGATGCCCGCTTACTGCATCTGGATGGTTTGGGGGACAGGCCACCATCGGCTTTGATGAACGAGATGCTGTCCCTGGCCGGAGGTCACAAGCCCTGCCTCATGTTTGAGCAGGCGTTCCTGGAGCAGCTGCCCGAGGACATACGCCTGCTGCTGTCCGACGCGGATTTCAGCGACCCTCGGAAGGTGGCGGCCCGGGCGGACTTGCTGTGGAAAGCCAAGAAGGAGAGTGGGGCATCCGTCGCACAGATCACCAGGCCACGCTCCCAGCAGCAGACCAGACCAGGCCCGGCCGCAGAGCCCGCTAACCCCAGAGGCAGGGGTGGAGAGCCCAACGAACAATGGTGCTTCTACCACCAGCGGTGGGGCGCAGAAGCCCGCCGCTGTTGCCCGCCCTGCAAGTTCCCGGGAAATGCCAGGGCCAGCCGCCGCTGATGGCTACGGCGGCTGGCCATCGGGATAGCCTCCTGTATGTCTGGGACAAGCAGTCGGGACGCTGCTTTTTGGTTGACAGCATCTCCGACGAGTTACGACACCCGCAACACAGAACCAGGTCCCACCCTGAGGGCCGCGAACGGCAGCACAGTAAGGACCTACGGCACCCGTACGGTCCGGCTACAGTTCGGCTCCAGCTGGTTCACATGGGACTTCACACTGGCCGCCGTAACCCAACCGCTCCTGGGAGCGGATTTTTTGCGAGCTCACAGCCTACTGGTCGACCTGCCCAGGAAGAGACTGGTCCACGCCGAGACCTTTCAAACGTTCTCCCTGGGTGAAGCCCAGTTGCCGGCCCCACACCTAGACTCCATCATGCTGTCCGACAACGACTTCACCAGAGTCCTGGCGGATTTCCCATCGGTTCTGGCACCGCAGTTCACGGCAGCCATGCCCAAACACAGCATACAGCACCACATCCCGACACAAGGACGAACCCTCCACGCCCGTGCTCGAAGGCTTCCCCCGGACAAGCTCTGGCTGGCGAAGGAGGAGTTCAAGAGGATGGAGGAATTGGGGATCATACGGCGGTCCGACAGCCCATGGGCCTCCCCCCTGCACATGGTGCCCAAAGCAACAGGGGGCTGGAGACCATGCGGCGACTACCGCAGACTGAACGAGGCTACAACACTGGACCGCTACCCTGTGCCGCACATTCAGGACTTTGCAGCAAACTTGCATGGCGCACGGATCTTCTCCAAGGTAGACCTCGTCCGGGGATACCATCAAATCCCGATGCATCCGGATGACGTCCCCAAAACGGCATTCATCACCCCGTTCGGCCTTTTCGAGTTCCTCCGCATGCCATTCGGCCTGAAGAATGCCGCACAGACATTTCAGCGGTTAATGGACACGGTGGGATGCGACCTGGACTTTGCTTTCATCTATTTGGATGACATCCTCATAGCCAGCAGCAGTTGTCAGGAGCATCTGTCCCACCTCCATCAACTCTACGCCCGACTGAGTGTATACGGCCTGACAATCAACCCGGCCAAATGCCAGTTCGGGCTCGACACCATCGACTTCCTGGGCCACAGGATTACTAAAGATGGGGCAACCCCTCTGCCCGCCAAGGTAGACGCGGTCCGCCATTTCCCCCACCCCAACACAATCAAAGGCCTTCAGGTATTCATGGCTATGGTAAATTTCTACCACCGCTTCCTCCCTTCAGCTGCCTGAATCATGCGCCCCCTGTTCGCCCTGATGTTGGGTAAGGGCAAGGACATTACCTGGGATGAGGAGTCCGCCACTGCTTTAATTAAAACCAAAGAAGCCTTGGCAAATGCCACGATGCTAGTGTACCCCAGAATGGACGTCCCTACCACCCTCACAGTGGACGCATCCAACATGGCAGTCGGTGGAGTGCTGGAACAACTCATCGAGGGTCGCTAGCAACCCCTGGCGTTTTTCAACAAACGCCTACGACCACCCGAGCTCAAATACAGTGCTTTCGACCGGGAACTGTTGGCGCTATACCTGGCAATCCGGCATTTCAGGTACTTCTTGGAAGGTAGGCCCTTCACCGCGTTCACAGATCACAAACCGCTTGCCTTTGCGTTCACGAAGGTGTCCGATCCCTGGTCGTCCCGCCAGCGGCGACATCTGTCCTACATCTCCGAATTCACGACGGATGTCCAGCATGTCTCGGGAAAGGAAAATGTCGTGGCGGACGTCCTTTTCCGCCCTAACATCCAAGCCCTGTCCCAGGGGGTAGTCTATGAAGCACTGGCGGAGGTGCAGCAGGCAGACGAGGAGATCCCTAGTTACAGGACTGCAGTCTCCGGTTTGCAGCTCCAGGACCTCCCCGTAGGCCCAGGTGAGAGGACCCTACTCTGTGACGTCACCACTGGCTAACCCCGCCCCGTCGTCCCGGCAGCTTTGCAGCGGCGCATTTTCGACTCCATTCACAACTTAGCGCACCCCTCCATCAGGACAACCGTCCGGATGGTCTCCAACAGGTTCGTTTGGCACGGACTCCGCAAGCAGGTCAGTGAATGGGCCAGAACGTGCATGCACTGCCAGACGGCCAAGGTGCAGTGGCACACCAAAGCCCTGCCGCAGCAGTTCCACCCCACCCACTGGCGTTTCAACCACATTCATGTGGATATCGTGGGCCCCTTGCCAGTGTTGCGAGGAGCGCGGCATCTCCTGACTATCGTGGACTGGTTCACAAGATGGCCAGAGGCGGTCCCGCTCACCGACACCACTTCCGAATCTTGCGCCTGGGCACTGATCGCCACCTGGGTATCTCGCTTTGGGGTACCGGCCCACATTACCTCCGACAGAAGTGCCCAGTTCACCTCCAGCCTGTGGTCAGCTATGGCCAGCCTTTTAGGGACACAGCTGCACCACACCACTGCCTACCACCCACAGTCGAACGGACTAGTGGAGCGTTTCCACCGTCACCTGAAGTCGGCTCTCATGGCCCGCCTGAGAGGGCCTAACTGGGTGGACGAGCTTCCCTGGGTCCTGCTCGGAATCCGCATGGCACCCAAAGAGGATCTGTACACCTCGTCGGCCGAGTTGGTGTACGACGCACCCCTGGTCGTCCCAGGAGAGTTCATACCAGCCCCAAGGGGACAAGAGGAAGAACCCGCAGCAGTCCTGGGCAGACTACGTGAGAGGCTCGGTAACCTGGCCCCCATATCCACTTCGCAGCATGGACAGAACCCGACCTGTGTACCCAAAGACCTGCAAAACTGTAAGTTCGTTTTTGTACGACAGGGCGGACATCGGGCACCGCTACAGCGGCCCTACGAGGGGCCGTTTACGGTGATCAGAAACAACGGGTCCACATTCGTGCTGGACATTGGGGGGAGAGAGGAGGTTTTCACGGTGGACCGACTCAAACCGGCCCATGTGGACTTGGCGCAGCCGGTCGAGATTCCGGCACCGCGGCGCAGAGGCAGACCTCCCAGAGTCCGACCCAGACTGTGGACATTTGGGGGGTGTATTGCCGGTTCTGGGGGGGGTGTTATGTGGTGACCCACTTCCCAGCACACTCGAATCGGCTCACAAAGCGGCGCGCGCCGGCATTGAGGCCGGTCCCAAAGAGGGCGCCAAGCCTGCTTCACCAGGGAAAAAGCCCGCACGCGGGATGGGACTGTGACTACGCGCCCCCTACAGCATTCCCGCCCGGGGAGGGTGGGATCAGGAAGGCTTTAAAGGAAGGCCGCGAAGTTTGAATAAACCTCTTTTGTAACTGCAGCGCATCGACTCCGTGTCGTTATTGCAGCGCTGCGTGTAGCACACCGCTACAAGGGTTGCATGGGCAGTTACCATGCTGAAAATATGAAGCTCTACAACGCTGAATATCAGTTGACCTTTTGGCATTCTGCTTCCAATTCTCAAACAGGATAAAAGTTGTGTAACAGAGTAAATGGATTGAGTAAAACACAGAAAGCAGCTTCAGTTTCTCTTTCAAAATTAAGTATGTTTCGCAAAGCTGAACACAAATGCAATGGTCTAAATCTTCCCAAAAATATAATTGTAGCAATCTGGTAGGAACTATTTTCAAAGCCATTTTACCATGAGGAGAACGTGCCTTACACCCTGTGAATCTTACTAACACTGGAGAAAAGAAATGCAGATTCAGCCCACGCAGATGAGGATGATGGTGAAAAGGCAAGTAACATCTTAAATGGGATTACAATATTAACAAAGATTTAATAGAAAATATCAAGAGTATTCTTTGAATTTATGGATTTTACTGTACTGAGAGATTGATTATTTGATCCAGCACTTACCAAATTTGAGATTATAATCACTGCAGTTTCTGAGAGAAACAAATGCTAGCAATTATATTTTCATTCAATCCACATCAGGGGTGCATACAAAGAGCTACCTTTGAATCAGGACACAATCAAGATTTTAAAGGAAGAGGAGCAACCAATCGACAATAGGGATTCATTGGAAAGGGTCAATAAAGATAACTTAAGTGCTGGTGGAGTGGACTTTCTTTTGAGTGCATCCAGTGTTTAGAGAGGCTTTGGCTCATCAGGCTCAGGTGAAGTAAATCATCTTGTAAATTACTCTCTCTCTGTTCTTATTTGCTCATTCCTCATCCATTAGGGCTACATAGTTCAGTGAGAATGACTCCATGGGCAGTGTTTTGTACTCAGAGTGGGATGTGGGAAGTCTGGGAGACTGCCAGTCTCCTAGATAACCACATCTGTACCAGGTGCACTGAGTTGCAGTTCCTGAGAGAACGTATTAAGGAACTGGAACTGCAGCTCGATGACTTTCGACTCATACGGGAGAATGAGGAGGAGATAGACAGAAGCTACAGGGAGGAGATTGGAGGAGTCAGGTATCTGGGTGACTGTCAAGAGAAGGAGGGGAAATGCAGAGCCAGTGCAGTGTACACCTGTGGCCACTCCCCTCAATAATAAGTATACAACTTTAGATACTATTGAGGGGGATGACCTACCAAGGGGGAACCTCAGTGACTGAGTCTTTGGCACTGAGTTTGGTGCTGGGGCTCAGAAAGGTGAAGAGGATTGCAGTGTTGACAGGAGATTCCTTGATCAGAGGAACAGAGATGAGGTTCTGTGATAGAGACATCAGGGTGGTATTTTGCCTCCCTGGTGCCAGTGTCAGGAATGTCTTGGATCAGGTCCATGGCGTTCTAAAGGGGGAGGGTGAGCAGCCGGATGTCTTGGTACATATTGGCGCCAATGACATCGGTACATCAGGTGAGAAGATCCTGAAGAGAAGTTTTAGGGAGCTGAGAAACAGGACCTCTAGAGTCTATGGATTGCGGCCTGTGCCACATGCCATTGAGGTTAAGAGTAGGTGAATGTGTGGTTAGAAACTGGTGCCAGGGGCAGGGGTTCAGATTTATGGATCATTGGGATCTCTTCTGGGGAAAGTATGGCCTGTACAAAAGGGACAGGTTACACCTGAAGCTGAGTGTGTCCAATATCCTTGTGAGTAAGTTGGCTAGAGCAGTTTGGGTGGGTTAAAACTAATTTGGCAAGACGATGGGAACAACAGTGATAATGCTAAAGATGAGGTAGTTGGTACACAAACAGAGGCAGTGCATAGTGAGACTCCTAGCAAGGAGAGGCTGATGATAGGGCAAATTCGCAGTCAGCAGGATGAGTTGCAACGTGAAAGGTGGACAAAATTGAAAAGGATGATACAGGACTGAAGGTTTTACATTTGAATATGCGCAATATATGAAATAAGGTAGATGAACTTGTAGCGCAGTTACAGATTGACGTTTATCATGTTGTAGGCATCACTGAATCATGGCTGAAAGAAGGTTATAGCTGGGAAATCAATGTCCAAGGATATACATTGTATCCAAAGGATGGGGAGGAAGGCAAAGGGGTGGTGTTGATCTGATGGTAAAAAATGAAATCAAATCATGAGAAAGAGATGATATAGTGTCGGAAGATGTTGGATATTGTGGATAGGACTAAAGAAATGCAATGTAAAAAGACCCTGATGGGAGTTGTATACAGACACCAAACAGTAGTAAGGATGTGGCATACAAATCGCAACAGGAGATCGAAAATACATGCCAAATGGACAATGTTGCAATAGTCATGGGGGATTTCAATACACAGATAGTTTGGGAAAATCAGGTTGGTGCAGAATTCCAAGAGGGGGTGTTTTTAGAATGCCTCCAAATGGCTTTTTAGAGTAGATCATGGTTGATTCCACTAGGGCATCAGCGATTCTGGACTGGGTGTTGTGCAACGAACCAGAGTTGATTAGAGAGCTTAAGGTAAAAGAACCCTAAGGCATGAGTGATCGTAACATGATCCAATTCACCCTGAAGTTTGAGAAGGAGAGGCTAAAGTCTGATGTATTACAGTGGAGTAAAGGGGATTACAAAGGCATGAGAGAGGAGGTGGCCAGAACTAACTGGAAAAGAACACTGGCAAGAATGATGACAGAGCAGCAATTGCAGGAATTTCTGGAAGCAATTCAGAACGCACAGGATATATACATCCCAAAGAGGAAGAAGTATTCTAAAGGCAAGATGACACAACAGTGGCTAGCAAGAGAAGCCAAAGCCAACATAAAAGTCAGGAGGTCACCAGGAGACGCTCATGGAGTGAGCACTGTTTTAGATTCGCTCCATAACCTTTACTTTTTTAACCTATGATCACCCTTATTTAACTTATTTTTACCTACACCAGAAGATTCTTGTTACTTTTTTGGACTTATCTTTAAGAGGGTACTCTGAATTTTGAAGAAATGAGTACTGAAATGGCTTTAAGATCTAAAGGGTGAGACCCTGGGAAAGATTCCAATGGCAATGGAAGGAAAAAAAAGACTGATCCTAAGCGTACTGAATTGACTTATGATGCGATATTGGAGCTCTTGAATGAAAAATTTGAAGAACAATGACAAACTTTCAAAGCAGATTTAAAGGCTTTCCAGGATTCTCAGGATAAGATTGATCATGAAGTTAAACAGCATCAAACTCTAATCGCAACTCTGCAAGTGGACGCTCAGAAGCGAGACTTGAAAATCGAGAAACTGGAGCAGAAATTATCTTCGGCGATTAAACAGTTGGAAATACATAAAGCCAAGAGTGTCGATTTTGAAAATCGGTCTAGAAGACAAAACTTACGCATACTTGGTTTCCCGGAAGGTATCGAACAAGGGGACCCCTCGAAGTATTTTGCTCAACTTTTAAAGGATGCGTTCCCTTCTGTATTCCCAGACAGTCTTCCGTTACTTGATCGTGCCCTTAGAATTATGCGCTGATCACCAAGTTCTTCATCTAAACATCCAGTTGTAATTGTTCGATTTCATTATGTGCATGTTAAAGAGCACCTTATTCGTTTGGCTCGGCGTTTAGGGATGGTTAAATTGAGAGAATTCCAGTATCGGCTCGTGGAGGATTTCAGCCTAGAAGTAATGAAGGCACTTTGATGTCCGAATGTTATGAGAAAAACCTAAAACCAATGCTTTTATACCCTGTGAAACTTAGAATCTCGCCTTTGAATGCACCACATCGTGTTTTTCTCTCCACATCTGATGCTCGAAGCTTTCTGGATGAGAACTATCCTACTGCTTCGGACTCTCATCTCTAATAAATGTATGGTTTTGATTGTTACAAGATAGTTTTTGTTTCCAAAACCAGATTTTGTTTCTGACTATTGGTGTAGGTTTATTTTACATTTTATATTCGAATTAAAGTTTTTCTTTATCGACGTACTAATCTTTTTAATTTACTTACTTTAACCATTGTATTTTATTTTTTGTTATTATTATTAATTCTTTGAAGGTGAATTTTTTTTAACGTTTTGATATATATCTTTTTCATTTTTTCTGTAACTAAGATGGCGGTTTCTTTTCTAAAATATTTCTTGCTTTTTTAAAAATTTCGCCACTTTTTTTGTCGTCTTCTTCCTATAATGCCTTTCTTATCACATCCTAACTTTTATTTGTTCGGGTTTTAACCCGATTTATAAGTTACCAGTGTTTATATTCTTTTTTTTTTACTAGCAATTATATTAAGAAGTCTGTTTTAGTATAGTGTTAATTATTTTTTAGGATTTTGGGTCCATCTTTTTTTTTCTCCTTTATATATCTGGAGTCGCCTTCTGGAGACCTGGGGGTAGATTTAGTCTCACAATTTCTTATTTTCCTGGCCTTTTTCAGGCTCAGGAGGAACTCTTTTCCGTGGGTGGTGGGCGGTGGGGGGGGGGGTTCCCTTTTAATTCTATTACTCTTTTTATTAGTTTTTCTAGTTTTTTCATTTGGGCTGATTTCAAACTACTAAAATGTCCGCCATGTCGTCATTTCCGGGTCCTCCCCTTATTTTTGTTCCTCTTCCAGGTGCATGAGTTCATACTTTGGTTAACTCTTTATATACCAAAGGGTTGATTTTAGAAATATGGCTAAGACCATTAATTTTGTTTCTTGGAATACTAATGGCTTAAACCATCCGATTAAACGGAAAAAGATTTTTAAAGTATTCCAAAGACTGAATACGCATATTATTTTTGTACAAGAAACTCATGTGAGGAAAGAGGACAATCAACGTCTTTTTTAGGTTTTGGAAGCATCAACAGTACCATTCGAATCTGAATGCTAAAGTAAAGGGAGTTTCAATTTTTATTGACTCCTCTATTGCTTTTGTTCAACACGATATTATTTCGGATCCGAGTGGTAGATTTTTGTTAATTACTGGGTTACTTTTTAATAAGAAGGTTGCTATGGTTAATGTTTATGCTCCAAATGTGGATTATCCTGATTTCTTTAAGTCTTTATTTACTTCTCTACCTAATCTAAATGAATATATGTTAATAATGGGTGGTGACTTCAACTGTTGTTTAAATCCTTTGCTGGATAGATCTATATCCATTCAGACTTTACCAAATAAGTCGGCCACTTAAATCAATTATTTTTTGACTGATAATGGAATTTTCGATATTTGGAGATTTCTGCATCCTAAGGACAAAGAGTTTTCATTTTTCTCACATGTTTATCATTCTTACTCGAGAATTGACTATTTTTTTATTGACTCTCATTTTATTCCATCTGTAACTGGTTGTAATTATGACATTATAGCCATCTCTGATCATGCCCCAATGAAACTTTCTATTAAATTAATGGATACAGCTTCTAGTACTAAGCAATGGCGATTTGATTCTACCTTACTGCAAGATCCAGATTTCATTAAATTTATGAAGGAACAGATTGATTTCTACTTTTCTACAAATTTCATGGATGAAATTTCCTGCGGAATACTTTGGGACACTTTTAAAGCATATATATGTGGACAGATGATCTCCTATTCTGTTGGTTTGAGAAAACGTATTAAGAAGGAAACTCTTTTATTGGTTGATAAGATTAAAGAAATTGACAAGAAATATTCGATTGCTCATAGTAAGGAGCTTTACAAACAAAGGGTTGAGCTTCAAATGGAACACAGTTTATTACTTACATCTTCAATTGAAAATCAATTAGTGAAAACCAGAACTGATTTTTATATACATAGTGATAAATCAGGTAAACTGTTAGCTAACCAATTGAAAAATGCTTCGGTTAAATGTCAAATTATTAAGATTCGTCAACAGAATGGTGAACTGACAGTTGACCATGATGAGATAAACAAATCTTTTCAAGATTTTTATTCTTCTCTGTATCATTCTGAATTTCCTCATGATCATAATACCATGCATGATTTTCTTGGGAAATTGAATTTTCCAAAATTATCATCAGAAGAACTTTTAATATTAGAAACTCCTATTACGGATGCAGAAATTAAAGGTGTTATTTCCTCTATGAATTCTGGGAAAGCACCAGGTCCAGATGGGTATACAGTGGAATTTTTAAAGTGCTTTTCCTCTACTCTTTCTCCTTGGTTATGCAAGGTTTTTGAAGAAGCAATTAGACTAGGTAAATTGCCATAATCTTTTTATAGAGCTTCCATTTCTTTAATATTGAAAAAAGATAAAGACCCTACTGATTGTGCATCCTATAGATCAATATCTTTATTGAATGTAGATTCCAAGATCTTTTCCAAGTTACTGGCATCCAGGCTGGACAAGGTATTACCTCAAATTATCTTGGAGGATCAAACTGGTTTTATTAAAAATCGCTATTCTTTTTTCAATATTAGGAGATTATTGAACATTGTTTATACTCCTTCATGCAGCACCTCAGAATGTGTCATTTCATTAGATGTGGAGAAAGCATTTGATAGAGTTGAATGGCCATATTTATTTACTGTGCTTGAGAAGTTTAATCTTAGTCCGACATTTATATCCTGGATTAAATTGATATATCATACTCCAGTAGCCTCGGTTTTTACTAACAATCAAAGATCTCCCTTTTTTCGTTTATTTCGGGGTACCGGGCAAGGTTGTCCTCTTAGTCCATTATTATTTGATATTGCTATAGAACCTTTGGCAATTGCTATTAGAGAATCACTTAACGTTTTTGGCATCACTCGTGGGATGGATATACATAAGTTATCATTATACGCAGATGACTTGTTATTATATTTTTCTGATCCTGAGAAATCCATTCCTGCAGTTATATCATTGTTGGCTCAGTTTAGTAATTTTTCCGGGTATAAATTGAATCTTAATAAGAGTGAATTGTTCCCCTTAAATAGACAGGTTCCAATTTATGGAAATTTACCTTTTAAATTAGTTAATGACTTTTTTATATACTTAGGGATTAAAATTGCAAAAAATCATAAGGAGTTATTCAAGGTTAATTTTTTACCCTTAATTGATCAGATTAAATGTTTGTTCACTAAATGGTCACCATTGTCTTTATCTCTGATAGGTCAGATTAATACTATTAAGATGATTATTTTACCCAAGTTCTTATATATATTTCAAGCGCTACCAATTTTTATTCCAAAATCCTTTTTTGACAATGTTGATTCAAAAATTTCCTCATATATATGGCAGAACAAAAATCCTAGATTAGGTAAAAGATATTTACAGAAGACAAGGAAGGAAGGTGGATTGGCATTGCCTAATTTTAGATTTTATTATTGGGCAATTAATATTCGATATTTGAAATATTGGTTAAGGGATTGGGATTTATCTCCTAGCCCTCATTGGGTAAATCTGGAAACTAAATCTGTACAAGGATTTTCATTGGGTTCTATTTCAGGGACTTCTCTTCCCTTTGCTCTTTCTAAATTGCATAAATGAATTGACAATCCAATAGTCAAACACACTTTACGTATATGGTTTCAATTTCAGAAATTTTTTGGGTTGAATCAATTTGTTTTAACTATTCCTATTGTATCCAATTTCTTTTTTCATCCTTCTATTATGGACCAAGCTTATTCAGCTTGGAAGACTAAAGGAATACTACGATTTTCTGATCTATTTTTGGATAAGTGTTTTATGTCTTTTGAACAATTATCTAATAAATATTATTTGCCCAGATCTCATTTTTTTAGATATTTACAGATTAGGAATTTCTTAAACACTGTACTTCCTACCTTTCCAAATCTTGATTCTTCGGGTATTTTGAAGAAATTGTTAGAACTAAATCCTTTTCAGAAAGGTGTAATATCAAATGTTTACAATATAATTATGAAAATACATTCAGAGGCCTTTTATAAGATTAAAAATGATTGGGAAAGAGAACTTAACTTTATTATCCCTATTGAGAATTGGGATAAAATTCTTCAATTAGTTAATTTATCCTCTATATGTGCTAAACATTCATTGATACAGTTTAAAGTTGTGCACAGGGCTCATATGTCCAAGGATAAATTGGCTCATTTTTATTCCCATATAAATCCTATATGTGACAGATGTCATTCTGAGATAGCTTCTTTAACTCATATGTTTTGGTCATGTCCGCTTTTGAAAAAATATTGGAAAGACATTTTCGATATTATTTCTACGGTATTGAACATCGATTTACAGCCACATCCTATTACTGCAATCTTTGGTTTACAAATTACAATTACAAATCAATCCATTTATCTTCTTCTGCTTGTCGGATGATTGCATTTCTTACATTAATGGCTAGAAGATCTATTTTGTTGAATTGGAAAGAAATTAATCCCCCTACCGTATTTCATTGGTTTTCTCAAACTATGTTATGTCTAAATTTGGAGAAAATTAGAAGTGTCGTACATGACCCTTCTATTAAATTTGAAAAGATTTGGAGGCCATTTATTCAATATTTTCACATGATGTAATTTGACACTGTTCCAATCCTATTTGTTTTTCCGGTTTTGATTATATATATGTTGAGAGGATCGGAGTTGGGGACACTGATGATTTTGTAATTTTTTTTATAGATACTATCAACAGCCCAATTATTTTTATTTATTTATTTATTAATTTTTTTTTCTCATTCCTTCTTTTTTTTCTTAATAGTTTAGGGTATTCATGATTTGGGAAGACAACTATAATGTACTTATTGCTTATGTATCCTTTTATGTTCATTTTAATTTTTTAAGTTTGTAATCCCATTATCTATGTACTAATCTTATCATGTTGATATTAATAAAAAGATTGAAAAACAAAGCCAACATAAAAGTCAAAGAGAGTGCGTATAATAGAGCAAAAATTAGTGGGAAGTTAGAGAATTGGGAACCTTTTAAATTCCAGCAGAACGCAACTAAAGAAGCCATTAAGAAGGAAAAGATGGAATATGGAAGTAAGCTAGCCAATAATATTAAAAGGAGGCTACTGTATGTTTCTTCAGTTGCATAAAGTATAAAAGAGAGGCAAGAGTGTATAGTGGACCACTGCAAAACAATGCTGGAGAGGTAAGAATAGGAGACAAGGAGCAAATGAACTGAATATGAACCGGTGTGGCCTTTTATATATTGGTGAGACCCGACACAGACTGGGAGACCGTTTCACTGAGCACCTACGCTCGGTCCGCCAGAGAAAGCAGGATCTCCCAGTGGCCACACATTTTAATTCCACATCCCATTCCCATTCTGATATGTCTATCCATGGCCTCCTCTATTGTCAAAATGAATCCAAACTCAGGTTGGAGGAACAACACCTTATATACCGGCTGGGTAGCCTCCAACCTGATGGCATGAACATTGAATTCTCTACTTTCCATTAATGCCCCTCCTCCCCTTCTTACCCCATCCCTGACATATTTAGTTGTTGTTTTTTCTTCTCTCTTTGCCCATCACTCTGCCTGTTCTCCATCTCCCTCTGGTGCTTCCCCCCCTTTCTTTCTCCCGAGGCCTCCCGTCCCATGATCCTTTCCCTTCTCCAGCTCTGTATCACTTTCGCCAATCACCTTTCCAGCTCTTAGCTTCATCCCACCCCCTCCAGTCTTCTCCTATCATTTCGCATTTCCCCTTCCCCCTCCTACCTTCAAATCTCTTAGTATCTCTCCTTTCAGTTAGTCCTGATGAAGGGTCTCGGCCCGAAACGTCAACAGTGCTTCTCGTTATAGATGCTGCCTGGCCCTGCTGTGTTCCACCAGCATTTTGTGTGTGTTGTTTGAATTTCCAGCATCTGCAGATTTCCCCGTGTTTGCGAGATGAACTGAATAAGTATTTTGCATGAGTCTTCACTGTGGAAGACACGAGCAGTAAGGTGGAAATTCCAGGTGTCGGGGCATGAAGTGTGTGATTACTTTGTAGAAAGTTCTTGGGACACTGAAAGGTCTGAAGGTAGATAAGTCAACTGGACCAGATGGTGTACACTCCAGGGTTCTGATAGAAGTGGCTGAAGAGATTATGGAAGGATTAGTAATCAATTGATTCTGGAATGGTTCCAGAAGACTAGAAAATTGCAAATACTTCTCTACTCTTCAGAAGGGAGAGAGGCAGAAGGAAGGAAACTATAGACCAGTTAGTCTGGACTCAGTGGTTGGGAAGATGTTGGAGTCGATTGTTAAGGATGTGGTTTCAGGGTACTGAGAGGCACATGATAAAATAGGCCGTAGTCAGCATGGTTTATTAAAGGGGAAATCCTGCCTGACAAATCTGTTGGAATTCCTTGATAGAATAAGGTGTGACCTAATTGAAGCCTATTGAATGAAGAATACCTTGATAGAGTGGATGTGGAGAGGATGTTTCTTATGGTGGAAGAGTCTAAGACCAGAGGACACAGCCTCAGAATATAGTGACATCCATTTAGAACAGAGATGAGGAAGAATTTCTTTAGAATGGTGAATGTACGGAATTCATTGCCACAGACAGCTGTGGAGGCCAGGTTTTTATGTAAATTTAGGGCAGAGGTTGGTAGATTCATGATTTGTCAGGGCATGAAAGGAAATGAGGGATGGTGGTGGAGGGTGGGGAGGCAGGAGACTGAGGCTGAGAGGAAAATTGGATCAGCCATGATGAAATGACAGAGCAGAGTCAATGGGCCAAATGGCCTAGTTCTGCTCTTATGTCTTATGGCTAACTCATGGTCTTATTTACAGCTGTCTATCATTTATTTCATCACATTCTGGCACTCATTTTCTTTTTATGTTTCATTAATCCTGGTTTCCATTCTAGCACAGTATTTCCTTCTGGATCAGATCTACTTTATGACTCCCATTGCTCACCTATTCTTCTTCTAGTTCTGGAAGAAAGTCATCAATTTGAAATGTTGACTTCATTTCCATTCTCACAGACGGTGCTTCTATACTGACCTGCTGAGCACCTCCATCAGATTGTTTCGAGTTCCGGCGCAGGGTTTCAACCTGAAACAGTTCCGTTCTTCCCAAAGAGGTTGCTTGATGAGTTCCTCCAGCAATTTGTTTGCTGCTGCTGAGGATAGCAGAAAGTTTCTAATAAATTTACAAATAAATACTGCGGGGTGGCACAGTAGTGTAGTCGTTAGTGTAATGCTATCACAGCGCCAACGAAGCTGGGTTCAATTCCACTGCTGTCTGTAATGAGGTTGTTCTTGCTGTGACCACATGGGTTTCCTCTGAGAGCTTTGGCTTCCTCTCACATACCAAAGATGGATGGGTTAGTAGGTTAATTGATCACATGTGTAACTGGCGGTGTGAGTTCATTAGGCTGGAAGGACCTGTGACCGTCCTGTAACTCTAAATTAAAAATAACAATTTTATACCCCACGTCTTCCTATAAAAATGGTCTGCATATTAATATACCTCATCTCAAATTAGGCATTGTTATCTAAATAAAATTCAACTTTCTGGATTTATTTTGTAAAATGGTTCAGGCATTGCCCCTCATAAAACACATTCACAAACACTTCTCATTTTGTGCATCCAGTCTGCGTCTGATCAAAGAACGTTTTCAGTATTTTTTATTGCATTTTTCTTTGAACAACTTGAAACAAATCATGAGTGAATCTGCAGATGCTGGAAATAAATAAAAACACAAAATGCTGGCAGAACTCAGCAGGCCAGACAGCTGCTGTCTGGCCTGCTGAGTTCTGCCAGCATTTTGTGTTTTTATTGAAACAAATCACAATGTATGAAACGAGGTAGCTACATGCTCACAAATAATTATCCCTTCAGTGTTAGCAGAAGAACCCTTGTTTTTCACAACAACCGGTGCTATTAAGTCATTGCATTACACAAGCAGCAGTCAGAGCTTAAGGATTCTTAAAACAAAACTGTCATGCTGATCTGTTTTTGGCAGGCCTCTGCATTGTACCACTTTAGGGAAGCTCATCAGGAGAGATTTTCAAGTGGATTAGAATCGTCTAGATCCGCAACCAATGATATTAAACAAATCATTTTAGAAATGCAATAAAGTTAAATTGAGGGTATGGTGATAGAGTACAGAAACAAGCTTGTCCATGCTGACCAAGATGTCAATCTGAATCAGTCCTATTTGCCTCCAACTGGCCCATATCCTCCTCGGACCTTTCTACCCATGTACCTGTCCAAATGGCTTTTATAGATTGTAATTATCTGCCACGACAGCTTCCTCTGGCAGCTCATTCCATATAACAACCACCCTCTGTGTGGCAAAAGTTGCCCTTTAGGTCCTTTTTAAATTTTTCCTCTCTCACCTTAAACCTATGCCCTCGTTCCCCTACCCTGGGGAAAAAGATTATGACTTTATCAATGCAAGTCATGATTTTAAATGCTTTTATAAGATTACCTACCCCTTGACCCCCTATGCTCTAGAGAAAAATATCTCAGCCTATCCAACCGCTCTTATAACTCAAGTCCTCCAGTGGCTGTAATGCGCTCCTGTATCCTTTCTGCATCATTTCCAGCTTAATGACATCTTTTCTATATCTGGGTGAGTAGAAGAGCACACAATATTCCACGTGTGGTCTCTCTGAGACTTACAGAGTTGTAACATGTCTATGCTCCTGTCCTCAATGCCTTGACTGAAGGCAAGTGTGTGAAATGCCTTCGTCAACACCCAATGTCACCACTTTCATTGAACTGTATACCTCTCTGTTCTACAACACCCTCCAGGGCCCTGCTATTTACTATGCAAGTCCTACCCTGGTTTAACTGATCAAGATGAAACACCTCATGCATCTGAGTTAAATCATATCTGTCATTCCTTTGGCCACTTTCCCAGTTCATATGGATTGCACTGTAGCCTTAGGTAATCACGGTCACTGTCCACTACACCACTGATTTGTATCACCTGCAGACTTACAGGCTATGTTAACAAGCAAACACGAGGAAATCTGCAGATGCTGGAAATTCAAACAACAACACACACAAAATGCTGGTGGAACACAGCAGGCCTGATGAAGGGGCTCGGCCCAAAACGTCGACAGCACTTCTCCCTATAGATGCTGCCTGGCCTGCTGTGTTCCACCAGCATTTTGTGTGTGTTGTTGAGCTGTGTTAACAATCTGGATGATCAA